>NW_027514562.1:0-176861 GCF_048772815.1 Callospermophilus lateralis | reverse complement strand
AATATGGGGCCTCTATTTGTTATTATTGTTATTAAAGTGAATTCAACCTCAGTCCTTTCCAAATAGTGTGGTAATACATCCAATAATTAAGAATTCCCTTCAAGGTGGTGAACAGTTATGAGTTGGAAAGATTTGAGTAGAAATGTAGTGAAAAAAATACAGTCCCCAATACTGTAGGTTGTCCCAAGGATGTAATTTAAGGTCATCATCTCCACTCTCCACTACCCATTCTAAATTTCCCTTACCTAGGCTGTCACTTTGGCAGATCTGGTATAATGTCTTTGGTCTTCATCCATACAGGCCTGAGTTCTTAGCTATCCTGCTCTTTTTGTGTTATAATGACTAAACTTTCTTATTAACATTTATTACTCTTCATGGAAATACTAAGAGATATCCAAGTGAATGCTCTAAGTTTAAGACATATCACTTTCTGCCCTAACTGTGTAGTAGCAACCACAGATCTTCATGAAAATCAATATCAATTATACTGATTAGAAAAGTAACACCCATCTCTTCCTGTAGTTCGCCTTCATGAGGAGGACAAAATGGTCAGAGGGTAATTACAGTTTCTATTTTAATGGATTCCTTAAAGGAAAGTAACATTTTTAGATTTTGTTTGAACTGCTAAAATGATGAAAACATTAAAATGTGATAAGTTTTGTATAGTGTAAATTCCCAGAGAAACCACTTATAAATGCACACTCAAAAACACTATAGATAAATCAAACATTTGAGTAACTCACAAGAAGGCAGGAAGAAGAAATCAGAAAAGAAAAATAGAGAAGACAAATTCAAACAAAAAATAAATTGGTAAATGTTAAGTTTGAATATTCTAACAACTATGTTAAATATAAATGGTCTAAATACACAAAGTAAAAGATAAAGATTGGCATAGTGAGTCTGAAATGAACATCATCCAACTGTACACTGTCCACAAGAAGCTCTCTTCAAATATTAAAATGTAACAGCTTATCAGTTGTAGTAGGATTGAAAAATACCTGCAAATGTTCATGAGAAGAAAAAGAAGTGGACATATCAATTTCATATAAGGTAGATTTTTGGAACAAAGGAAATTACCAGAGACAGAGAAGGATATTTCATAATAATAAAAAGGTCAATTACAAAAACATACCAATCTGAAATGTGTAATCATTCAACTGAGGAGCAAAATATGGGGGGGAAAAACTGAGAGAACTGAAGGGATACATAGACAAATCCACAACTAGAGTTTGAGAATTCAAGATCCCCCTTTCAACAGTTGATTGAACAACTAGACAGCAGTGAGCATCAGGATCCATTTGGCATTTATCAACCACTCCCCTTGATAATAACAGAACAAGTACTACCTTCAAGAGCCCATAGAACATACACCAAAATAGACCATATCCTGGGCTATAAATCAAGTCTCAACAGATTTAACATAATTGAAATCACACACAAGGTGTTCTCTAAACACAATAAAATCCAACGAGAAACCAATAACACAAAGATAAGGGGAAAATTTCTAGGCACTTGAAAGCCAAATATCATACTCCTAAATAATCCACAAAGAAGTTACACATGTAATAAAACTGAATTGAACTGAATTAAAAGGAAAATACAATATAGCAAAATTTGTAGAACATAACTAAAATGCTGATGAGAGAAAAATTCATGGCTCTAAATAAATACATTAGAGAAGAAGAAAGTCCTCATCAGTAATTTCTAGTTTTCTACCATTTTCAACAAAACTGAAATGACTTTTCTTATGCATTTTTCTTCAGGCACATGAGTGAAGACTTACCAGGGTACATAGCTAAGAATGGACTGTTGGGAGGAAGATCATTTGCACCTCACCCCTTACTAGTGGATTCTGTTGGTGCCTTTCACTGGCTGGTTGCAGGAAGCCATCCATGAATTACATGAATATCTTCTCTTGGCATGGAGGCCAGGGAGGTTTAGGTTTGGCCTTGGAACTATCTGTGATTCTCCCATGGCAATAGATTGCCCAACGAACATGACCTTTATCTCTGCTCTGCTAGGAAGAGCCCCCATCGTAGCTCCAGAAACAGGCACAACCTGTTGGGAACTGGACAGCCCAACTTTAACCTTTTTTGGTGAAGAACATTCTATGGAAGGCCTTTGATGTATCCCGATATAAATAAAGCAGGCACAGGCTCCATTTTGGCCATAGTCTAGAAGTTCTATCCATCTGATCAGCTTGCCTGTCCTGCCCCTATTTTTGAAACTACTTTCTGTGTTCTGTGGTTTTTTCCTCCATTCTATTTTTCTTAGCTTTTATTTCTCAGCCATTCCATTTCACTGAGAGGAACCCCATTTCCACCATCCGCTCAGGACATGGTTCACCCATCTCCCCCCATCCCCAGCTGCTGTAATTGTTGGCTGCTAACGCTCATAATTTCTCCTTTTGGTCAGAGAGGCCTTCCCAGCTCTCACTGCTCTGGGAGGTAGGAGGCAGGCATCCAGTGGCCAAGGACTGACTGACACAGGTGTCCAAGGATGGCTTCTTGACTCTGGGTGGGACTGACTCTATAGGAGCAATTCATGTTCAGAGGCCCACTCAAGACCAGGGTGAAGTTGATGTACTGAACCTGCATCCTCCTTATTTCCATATTGTTCTGAAAGGGCTCTTCAATGCCCACTTTCTCCATTCCCATGAGTTTCTCTGCTTCTAGGGAACCCTGACCCAAGATGACTAGTATTGCTGAAGTTGTTGCAAAATGGTTGCACCAATATACACATTTAAGCTGAAGCTTAAAGACTTGGAAACAAAAAGCCATTTAGTGTTGAGGGAGGAGCTTCATGGCAAGGGGATAAACAAAAGCCCCAAGACTTTGTGAATCCAGAGGATTGAAATAAAGCCAATATGGCTGAAGTACTGGGAACAAAGAAAAGAGAAGATAATGGTTGAGATTGTAGATATGTGTAGGAGCAAGACCAGGGGAAGTCTTGTAAGCTGTTTTCATTTTTTGCCTAAGTGTGATGTTAAGTGTGAAATCATGATTTAAGCAGTGAAGTGAGAAGTTCAATTTAAACTTTAAGAAAATTACTCGGTGTGTAAAGAGTAGATTGGAAAGAGATAAGAAACAAGGAGAAGGATCACACAGCAAGAAAAATGGATAATAAAAATTAGCATTCATGCAAAAGTAAGAAACTTAATTAGATGTATAGCACAATACTGTTTATGTAAATAAAACACAAAAATGCTCAGTGATAACATTTTCTTCAAGGACATGCATATATTGAAATGGCCGCCATATATGAGAAAGAAAGGGAATGGCCGCCATATTTGAGAGAGGAAGAAAATGGAGATTTGGGCAAATAAAGATAATAAAACCAGAGGTGTAAGAATAGATAATGTGTCATAAACTGAGATACAGAATTTATTCTACTTTGTACCTAAGAAAACAAAAAGCAAAACAGCAGCAACCACTCATCTCCCCACCCATGTATTTACTCTCCTCATGGAGACCCACGTCTATGGAAAAAGTGTAGAGAGAGAATAATAGTGCCTTGCTGTTGAGGGACTGCAGGACCAGGTTGTCCAAGAGACATTTAAAATAATCCAAACTTTTACTCACCAAGTGGGTTTTACTGGGTTACATAGACTTTCCCTAGGGATTAATTCAGCATCTGAATCAAGAAACCTGGAGGAAGCAGAACCTCCCTGGAGCTTCATTAGGGAGGAAACAGATAGGAGCACGGAGGGAGGCTGATGACTAATGGTGATGGGATGTTCCTAATGTAATGTCTCAATCTCATTTCTTCTTTCCCTGGATGATTCCATGGAGTATGGTCCCAAGACATGTTGTTATTTCCCCTTTGCTCAAGTTTATATCCCAGTCTCACTAGACCTGGAAACCAAGTTTCCACCATATCTGATTAAAGCTCTGTGCTTGCAGCACACAGGGCAGGGATAAACCCTGTTGGGTGTCAGTAAAAGTCTATGGATAGAAAGCAATTGCTTCAGTGCTTGGTGAGGACGAGAACTATTTAAATACTATTTCCCTTTCTGTCCACAGAAGCATATGTCATATTCCTCAAAAGCATTTGTCAAATGTATTTGTTATTTTATAATTTATGTTGGCTCTTTTGTTTCTCTGTCTAGCCTTTAGAGAGAGTCCTGGTGTCTGGAAAGTATGTTTGGGGAGGAGAGCATGTCAGCTCTGTTCAATGACATGCTGCTCTGAGGGGCTTTAGGGCCTCTTCTCAGACACCATACAAAACTCTCCAGAACCCAAATATATTTATTGAGCAAAATTCCTTGGACTGTGTGTAGTTTTTTTGTGTGTGTGTGATTAACCTCTGAGCTGAGCAGCATAGAGAAGTGAACCCTTGCTGGAATCTTAAGCAAGGAATCTCTCAATAGATACACTAATGTCTGGGGGGTCCCAATTCCTGAGCTGAGCCCTGGGGACATTGGAAGGAATTAAAGGGTCTTGCCCAAGAGAAGTCCCAGATCTTGGTTCATTGGGAAATAGACAAATAAAAATCATGTCTAATCTCAACAACAGAGTTAACTGCATGCAACATATTGGTATATTTACTTTAAATATTTTTCTGACCCTGAAGAAAGTTTTGCTTTTTGTCAACATCTCATAAGAAATTTCTTATGCCCAAACATGCTACATTACGTCTCACCTGTTATGGTATCACCAGGAGGCTGAAGCATTGCCCCATTGGTGAGCATTTGGCCTCTTCATTTTAAAAAATTACAAATAATTCTGTATTGGACATCTTCAGTTATAAAGCTAATTCCATTTTGGATGATTTAATAGGTTATCTATCCCTGGGAGTATAAATGATAGAGTCAAATTATACACATAGTAAAATTTTTAATATCTTAGTTTTTTAAATACTAAATAATAACCAATCTTGGTGGTTTGATACATACACTTGCAAGTTTTTCTAATAATGTACAAGTGCATGCATATCAACTTCACAAATAAGATCACACGAACATGTATTTTTTTTATTTGAAACTTCATGGAAAAAAATTTCACATCCCCATCTTAAGATATATCTCATTCTATTTTTGTATGCATGTACAATATTTTATTCAATCACCTATTGATAGATATTTGATTAACTACAAATTTTTATAATTAGAAGCAAAGTTGTCATAAACTTACTAATACTTACATTTTTTATTCTTTATACTGCTGATAGAGTAAGTCTGGTAAATGGACTTAACGGAATGAAACTTTTAATTTTTATAGGTGTTCTAAATTGCTAATAAGTTTATATAAATAACATTTTTCTCTAAAGTTGACGAGTGCCCATTGTTTTTACATTCTTTCTAGTACTCAATCTTTTTTTTTTATTTTTTTTAATTTTTTTTCAATCTTTTTCTATAACTCAGCTTCAGTAGCTCTTTTTCCTGAATTCAGAAGGAAGATGTTAGCAATAGATTTCCTAACTTTGCCATCTAAGACTTCCCTATTTTGTTTTGATGGAGTATTCAAATATGCAGACACATTTTCTGAGCTCTCCTAGCTCTATTTCTCTTCCACAATTACACCTGGAACGTGCCTTTGTTTATCTTTTTCCTCCTGTACTACTCTATTTAGGGTCTATTCTCAGCAACTCCTCTTTACTGTGTGGGTGATTTGTCCTGGAGGAATACAATGGCTAAAGTTGAGGGTTCCTGGGTCGTGGCTGCTTCAGACCTCCAACCAGAGGCTTGCTCAGCCTCCAGTTCCATCACATCTGCAAAACTGTAGGACCGGGTGTGTTTTCTTCTATCATGAGGCAAATAATATTTGATCGGCTCTCTTTCTGTGATGTTTATAGTACCGATGCCCATTGCCTGAGTCCATTCATACATATAGTAAAATTTTTAATGTCTTATTTTTTAAATAATAAAATTAATATCTGATCTTGGTGGTTTGATACATTCACTTGTAGGTTTTTCTAATAATATAAAGTGCACGTATATCAATTTTACAAAAAGACTCCTGTAGCGCAAGAATTAAAATCAAGAATCAATAAATGGGATGGATTCAAACTAAAAAGCTTCTTTTCAGCAAAAGAAAAATCTGTGAGGAGAATAGAGAGTCTACATCTTGGGAGCAAATCTTTACCCCTCACACATCAGATAGAGCTCTAATCTCTAGGGTATATAAAGAACTCAAAAAGCTAAGCACCAAAAAAACAAATAACTCAATCAATAAATGGGCCAAGGACCTGAACAGGCACTTCTCAGAAGATGATATACAATCAATCAACAAATACCTGAAAAAGTGTTCATCACTAGCAATTAAGAGAAATGCAAATCAAAACCACTCTAAGATTTCTTCTCACTCCAGTCAAAATGGTAGCTATTATGCATACAAAAGATAATAAGTGTTGGTGAGGATATGGGGGAAAAGGTACACTCTTACATTGCTGGTGGGACTGCAAATTGGTGCAATCAATATGGAAAGCAGTTTGGACATTTCTTGGAAAATTGGGAATGGAACCACAATTTGACCAAGCTATCCCTCTCCTCGGTCTATACCCAAAGGACTTAAAAATAGCATACTACAGGGACACAGCCACATCAATGTTTATAGCAGCACAATTCACAATAGCTAAACTGTGGAACCAACCTAGATGTCCTTCAATAGATGAATTCATAACAAAATGTGGCATATATACACAATGGAATATTACTCAGCAATAAAAGAGGATAAAATCATGGCATTTGCAGGTAAATGGATGGAGTTAGAGAAGATAATACGAAGTGAAGTTAGCCAATCCCAAAAAACTAAAGGCCAAATGTTTTCTTTGATATAAGGAGGCTGATTCATAGTGGGATAGGGACGGGGAGCATGAGAGGAATAGATGAACTCTAGATAGGGGAGAAGAGTTGGAGTGGAAGGGAGGGGGCAAGGGTTATTAATGATGGTTAAATGTGATGATCATTATTATCCAAAGTACAGGTATGAAGACACAAACTGGTGTGAATGTACTGTGTATACAACCAGAGAGATGAAAAATTGTGCTCTATATGTGTATTAAGAATTGTAAAGCATTTTGCTGTCATATGTAAATTAAAAAAATAGGATCACACAAACTTGTATACCTATTAGGGTAGCCTAATAGGTATATTCTATCATTTCATTTGCTCTTATTGAAGGAATAATAATAATAAGTAACAAAAGATAAAATGAGGCAAAGAACACAGAATGCAAAGAGGAGCTGAAGACTACCCACCAGAAAAGCTTTACAACAGAGCAGATGAAAATCAACATCCACTGCTCCTGATAGTTTCCCGTCAAAATTTTTAGGATTTGCCTGATCTCTGAATACACAGTCCACTTCCTGGCTTAAAGTACTTTAGTAACTTCTCATGGTAATCAGAATAAAAACAGAGCAACTCCCCTGGCTTAATCTGTCCCTCCTTACCCACTTACCTTTTGCATCAGTCACTGCTTTGCTTACAAAACCCAGGGCTGCCTTCCCACCAGTCCTACACACACAGGGTTCATTTCCCATTTGAGCAACTTCACAAATGTTTTTCCCCTTCCCTAGAAGGATCTTCTCCCGGATTACATGTCTCCTTCTCAGAGACCTTTTTGCTTGTTTGTTTGGTGCTGGGGATTGAACCCAGGGCTTCTGGCATGCTAAGCAGTATGATCTACCATTGAGCCGCCCCCAGCCCTTCTCAGTCTTTCTGACTCACCAACATAAGAACTTGCCTGCTCGTCTCCTCCACTGCTCTCTCTCTCTCTCAGGTTACTGTTTCCTTGGGGCCCTCATCAGTTTGTAGGTATTTTATTTCCTCATCTGTTTGCTTTTAGAAGGCCTCTCTCATCCTGTTCTGCAAGCTCTCAGGGGAGGCATGTGTCCACCTTCTTCATGGCGGTATCTCCAATGTCTGTCGTCAACAAAAAATACTCAAATAAATTAGGAGGAGGGAGGAGGGTGGGAAGATAGACTCTCAGGCATGAGTAGGACTGAGGTTGTTTTGGTGAGAGGTGTTTGAAGTCAGGGCTACCCCCAGAAGGGGGGTGCTGTGGTAAAGACCAAATCCAAGACCGTCAGGAGCCAGAGGGAGGCCAGGAGCTGAGGTATCCACTTATCCATGGTTTTGCCTTCTGTGGTTTGTTAGCCATAGTCAACTAGGGTCCAAAAATATTAAATGGAAAATTCCAGAAATAAACAATTTATAAGTTTTAAATAACTTTTCTATTTTTAATTTTTATGACTTTTAAAACAATATTATTATAATTGCTCTATAGCTAGTATTGTTACTCTCTTGCTGTGCTTGACTTATAAATTAGACTTTTCGTAAGTATGCATGCAGAGGAAAAAGCATAGCATACACAGGGTTTGGATCTACGTGCAGTTTTCAGGCACTCACTGGAGGTCTTGTAACATATCCCCCATGGATGAGGGGTGACTACTATATGCAAACAACTCTGTGGGATGTCTGGGTGGTGGCACCAATGACAATCTGCCCATCTCATAATGTGGCCAGCAGAAGGTTTGTTACTGCTAACGCTGAAAAGTGGGAGCAGCCCAGATGTTTAACAATAATCATGGCCTGTCTACTAGTGGACCTAGGCCCAGCTGAGACCATTTGTCCTCCCCTGTATCATGAAGGATTCCCAACTGAGACGCTGCTTGACAGCTACTGCATATGAGACTGGAGGCTCTTTGCTTAAGGTCCCATTAAAGAGGAGGTAGAAAGGAGAGGTGGCAGGCCTTGTCTGGACAGGAATGCTGAGGCCAGCTCCTCTATGGAGGGGGTATGGGGTGGATGGTTTGAACCTAGAATCCTCTCTGCTCTGAGACAGTGGTTAGGGCAGAGAGAGTGTGGGCTGAGGGCTCTGTGGTTTGGGAGACTCTAGCTCATCCTACCACCAGAAAAGGGGAAAGGGAAGGAGACAGAGGGGGAGGAGGAGAAAGAATCTGGCAAACTCCTTGTAAACCAGGTTCCTTTCCCAAGGCTCTGGCTCATAGAAATTAACATCAGGGCAATCATGTTCATCTGAAGAAGCTGTCTTGGGATTGCTTCCCGAGGCCTCCCCAAAACTGATAAATAGGCCTGGCACAGTCCTGACTCAGCCCCTTCCTTCCTGAACTGGGGCTCAAGCCTCAGCTCTCAGGTCCCCAGCCCTGTGGGGGGCACCCACAGTCTGTCTTCTGACTCCTCCTGTATGGGGACCAAAGGTCCAGGTGCCAGTGTCCCTGCTTTTCACCTTTACCCTAGGAAGCCCTGAGTCCCCAGCCCTGCTTCAGGTTTCCTATGTCCTGACTGTGACCTTCACTGGATGGAGGAGGAAGGTGGAGGCAGCAGAGCCAGGGGAGTCTGAGAGCAGCGCAGTGCCACAGGTAAGGCTGGAGGTCTCAGGTGTCCCCTCTCTCTCTTCCCCTTCTTATCTTCCCTTGTCTCCAGTCTTTCACAAACATACTCACATACTTCACAACATCTCCTTATAATCTGAACCCTTGTATTCAAAGGCAATATAACGATCTCTCTGATCATTCTAACACTCTACAGTTTCCATAGTGCAGTCACGCACCCTGTTGCTTGTGGTTCTCAAACCCATAAGAAAGCATAATGGGTGCAAATAGGCAGCTCAGAGAGGTTGTGTAACCCCTCAAAATCACCCCAGAGGCAGAGAATGCACTGTGGGTGAGGCATCCTGGATCCTTGGCCACCTGCCCACTAACTTGGAGTCTCCTGGAGGAAATGGAGAGATTGGCTTTGAAGGCAGAGATATGTGACAGATTGGTTATTTGCAAGCACATCAGGTGCAGCATGGATGACGTGCACCTTGAATGTCTTGCTTATATTTTCATAGTGACACGCAGGGCAGGTATCATCAGCAACACACAAGGGCAAGCTGCATGTTTTCCTATTGTGTGTGTGTGTGTGTGTGTGTGTGTGTGTGTGTGTAAGAGT
This sequence comes from Callospermophilus lateralis, assembly GCF_048772815.1. NCBI lineage: Eukaryota > Metazoa > Chordata > Mammalia > Rodentia > Sciuridae > Callospermophilus > Callospermophilus lateralis. Next base: position 166,966 of record NW_027514562.1, on the reverse strand, counting down.
AATCTGGAGTTTTAACATAACAGTTATTGTGACCACCTTTCCATACACACAAGTGAAAAAATTTACATCATCATTTATGATAGTTCCAGAGTGTTCCGTTGACTTATTCGATTATGTAATGCTAAAACAGTCCTATACAAACATAAGTAATAACATAAAATTTACTGATATAAGGCTATGAGTCAAAGGTCTTAACATATAATTTTTGCAACTATCATTCAGAATCTCTTTTTTGAGAATTTTCTTCATTCCCAAAAGAAACTCTCCTCCCACAGCAATCACTCCCCTCCCCTCCCCCCAGCTGCTGGCAGACATTAGTTTCTGACTCTATGAATTGGACTTTCATAATCTTTTTAACCAGATCAATTATGTTAAATGTTTATGCTATTCTACATATTCACTATTATTCACAAGGCTCTAATAATCATCAAATACATACATGTCTTACATATTATGATAAATGTCTGGAACTAGAATATGCTTGATCAAAAACATGTCCCTTTTCTGTTTATTTACAAAGTCACAGAATGACATTGCTGAGCATACATTTTTCTCATTTGTATGTGTGGAAAAATACTTAATAATTGATACTGGAAAAAATATTTTTCAAGGATAACTGTGTGTTTGTGTGTGTGTGTGTCTGCGCGTGCACATGTTTCTAAGTGGATTTTTAGCATACTTCTTTCCTTTTTTTTTTGATTAGGGATTGAACTCAGGGGCACTCGACCACTGAGCTTCATCCCCAGCCCTGTTTTGTATTTATTTAGAGACAAGGTCTCACTGAGTTGCTTAGCACCTCACTTTTGCTGAAGCTGATTTTGAATTTGTGATTCTCCTGCCTCAGCGAGACCCTGAGACGGGGATGGGAAGATTTGAGTGAATGTACTTGAAAAGTTTCAACCTCATGATTCCTATAACCCTCTGGCTAGCATAAGTAGCCCCTTTCAGCTAGCTAGAGGGCAGAGCCTCCTGTGATCTGGAGAGCATGCAATGACCTCTACCTGTCCCCTTTGTTTTTAGACATCTTTAGGGTTTATTCTTAGTATGCTGCAGTGAGGAAACTTACCTATTCACCAAAAGAACAGCAAGCTATGGGAAGTACATATTAAAGAATGAAGAAAATATACTTCATGAGTGTATAGTGTGGGTCATGAGGGTGCAGTGGTGCAGGCCTGCCATACCAGCTATTAGGAAGGCTAAGGCAGAAGGATTGCAAGTTCAAAGCCAGCCTGGGCAACTTAGCAAAATATCATTTCAAAATAAAAAGGGTTGGGGGTGTGGCTCAATGTTAGAGTGCTTACCTAGCATGGATGAGGCTCTGGGTTCAATTCCCAGTACTGAAGAAAATAAATAACATTGCCAGAATTTCTTCTTGGAATTTAGAAAAACAGTGGTCTCCACTAAATGAAATGAAAGATCTCTGGGAAGAGAACTAAGGAAGAGAATAAGTTCAGAGAAGTGGGCATGTTGTAATTAATTTATTATGTTAAATTAGAGAAGCCCTCAGCTGACTCTGTTTCCTGGGGAAGCCTAGAAGATACTTCCTTCACGGTGTGGAATATTTGAGAGGCACCAGCACCTTTAACAAGCTCAAGAGCAGCTGTCCTTTGTAGGCCAGGAATGGCATTGGAAGATGCTATGAAAGTAGGCCTGATTGGTTGCCACACTGATTTGTTTTCCCCTAAATGTTTGCAAGCCATATTATGCTTCATTCAGCAAAAATACGCAAAGAACCAGGTATTTCTTTTCCCTTAGAGTTTATAGGTACCAATTAATAATAATCTGGCTTTGCTTATTTTTCTATCATTCTTGTATTTTCATTTTTTAAATTTTGTACAAGTCTCCTTACCTAAGATTTTTCATTTCTAAGAGTACTTATTTCCAAAACAGAATATGAACCTGTATAGCCAATATTTTTTAGTGTTTAGTTTTATGGACAAAAGAGAAGAATCAAGGAAAGTTTTAAGATTTTTCAGCCCAAACTATGGGAAGGATGGAGTTGCCGTTAGCCTTGACCGGGAGATTGAGGGAAGAAAAGTTTTCAGCAGAAAGATCAGAAGCACAGCTCCGTTTTGCTTAAGCCACTTAAGGTGTTGCAAGTGAATAATCTAAAAGTGGCAGAATTTGTGCCAGTAATTAGGGTACTTCAAATAAGGATGGTAAACTGTGAGAACTCTGCTTTTCTGCATTAAACTTTACAAACTAAGAACCTATGCCTGAAGATGCTCTCACATTATAGAATTTGGTAGGAAAAAAAAATCATGGTGTCAGAGTATGTTGGTTACCTCACACAATCTTTGATAAAGGCCTAAAAGAAAGAGACTAGCCTAGGATGAAGGCCTTGGTTTCAAATGAGAGGAGGAAAGAATAGGAATGGAAGTACCATATGTTTTAGTCAGCTTTTTCACTATGGTGACTAAATGACCTGACCAGCACAACTGTAGAGGAGGAAGAATTTATTTGAGGACTCACGGTTTCAGAGGTCTCAATCCATTGAAGGCTAGCTCCATTCTTCAGGGCTTGAATGAAGGAGAACATCATGGCGGAAGAGTGTGGCAGAGGGAAACAGCTCACCTGATGACCTGGAAGCAGAGAAAGAGAGAGACCCCTCTCCAAATTCAATGTATACCCCATAGCCATGGCCCCAATTAACCACTTCCTCCACCATACCCCACCTGCCTCCAATTACCACTCAGTTAATCCCAGCAGGGATTAATTCACTGATTAGGTTTCCCCTCTGAACCTTCTTGCATTGTCTCACACGTGAGCTTTTGGGGGACACCTCACATCCAAACCATAACACCATATGACCCAGCTATCCCACTCCTTTGTATTTATCCAAAAGATATAAAATCAGCATACTATAATGATACAGGCAAATCAATCTTCATGTTCATGGAAGCGTAATTCAAAATAATCTAGTTTATGAAACCAGCCCAGATGCCCATCAACAGATGAATGAATAAAGAAAACATGATACATATACACAATGGAGTGTATATGCATATACACTCAGCCATCAAGAAGAAATGGCATTTGCCCATAAATGCATGGAACTGGATAGCAGCATGCTAAGAGAAATAAGCCAAACTCAAAAAGTCAGGAGTCAAATATTTTCTCTCACATGCAGAAACTAGAGCCAAGTAAGCATGGGGGATGGGGAGCAGATCTCACCAAAATAAAGAGGTGATCAATATTGTAGAGGAGAGAGATTGAGGGGCAGGAAGGAGGGATAAGGGAGGAAATGTGAAATAAATTTGACAAAATTATACTATGCATATATAGAAACATACCAAAAATGAACTCTACTTTTATTTATATCAATAAAGCACCAATTTAAAAATAAATGATCAGTAAAGAAGGTAAAACATGGATAAGAAGGAAGAGAAGGAGGGAGGAAGCATTGGGGACTGAGTAAATTCAATTCTGTGTATGTATGATTATGTCAAAATGAACTCCGGTATTTTGTATAATTATAATGCACTAATGAAAGCACTTAACATAAAATTAGAGGGGGCATGGTTTTGTTAAGAGCAGCTCTTTTCAGCGATAGGCTGCCACCTAAAAACAACAACGACCGGTCCCCACTAGCAAAGGCAGGAAAGTCAGGACTCAACAGGAAGACAGACCGGGACACAGCAAGGTTTCTCAAGTCTCTCCCATAGAGCATTCAGGAGGACAGAAGAGCCCCAGACTCACTGTGAAGATGCTACTGGAATTGGCAACATTGGCTACAGGGCCTTTGTGAGACTTGGAAATAGGTGTCCAGGCCCGGGTAACCCCACAGTTGCCCCCCTGACAAGTGATCAGTGTTGATTTGCATATCACTAAATGTGCATGACAGCAGTGCTTGCTGTGGACCCCTGTTAGGCCTCTTGAATGAGCATGTAGTGATTGCTGAGGATCTAAAGAAACATCCTCATTGAAAAACTCTGTCCTGGTTTTCCCAGATCCTTCTTTTCCCTTCCTGGCCTTTCTAGCCCACAGGCCTATCAGGTCTTATGTGCGGTGCCTCAGCACCCTCTGCTGGCTCAAGTCTTCTCGCCAACAATAGCCTTTGTACCACAAGCTTTCTCACTTTTCCTTCCAATTAAAGTTTAGTTGCTGGAAGTACTCCCTCTTTTTCTATTTCCTGAAGTAGACCCTCATCATTATACAAAATACATGTATGAAGATGTGAATTTGGTATCAACATGCCTTATAAACAAACAGAGTTATGATAAATTGTGGTATAAAGTTGTATTAGGAATTGTAATGCAGCAGAGTCCACCCATCACTTTCAAAATGCCAGCTGTGTGCACTGCAGGGCGCAGCCACAGGCCTGCCTGGGAAGTGAGCCTCCCTCCAGGCAGCAGGGAAGGACCTGGAGAGGGTCTTCACACCTCTAGTGAAACACCTGCCAAAGATAGCCACCTCACCCTGCCATGCTGCAGGACCCGGGGCGGGCCATTTGGGTCCTCTGTGGATGAAAATGGGTAGCTGGGGCCTGGTGTTGGGCCCAGGGATCTGCATCTCTGGGTAGACATGATCCAAGTACCACCTGAACGACTGATAGCCCAGCCTCTTCCTCAGCTCAACCCGCTCACTGATATTTCCATAGCTTTTGGTCTTCAAAAACAGGCCTTGAGGAGAAATACTGCTTCTGAATTAGAAAAAGAGAAAAAGAATGGAATTTTTTTGTTAAAATAAATATCAGACAATTATATTTGAGGTTTGAAGAATGACTAAAAACAATGGTATTTTTTATTCCAGTGTTTCCTTCATGCTGCCAAATGTTACCAATGGAAATTTTCACACCATTTGAAAAATAGGACATACCTTAAACTGTAAGATATGCTGTCCCAATTTCAGAAATGGAAAAACGTGTAAATGGTACATTTCTGCATCGATGAAACAGGCTATGCATGAGAGGAATAGTTCTCAAGTTCTGTGGTCTTAGGACTCAATATTTTTAAAAGCTACTAAAGACCCTCAAGGAAGTTGTTTGCATGGGCTATGCTATTGATATTTACTATATTAAAGATTAAAGCAAATATAAAAATATTTATTCATTAAAATAAACCATTTTCAAATAAAAAAAGAATTGTAATGCAAAAAAATACATATAAGAGAGCTCATGTATAATGGCATAATTTGGCATGAACATATTTTATATACAGAGTTATGAAAAAATTGTGCTGTGAACGGATAATTATGATTGTAATGCATTCCACTATTGTCATGTATGTAAGAAATAAAAATAAATAAATAAATAAGTTTACTTGCTGAACATTCACCTGTGAAGGGTAGAGTTCCAAGATCCTATTGATGTGTCACATTTCAGAAGACATTAGCTCTCTCACACTAGGGAGAATTATCAGACCAATTAGACATCTGAATATTATTGCTCTTCCCTTAGTGGTCGTTAACTCTTTGTTTAATAGCCTAATTCTCATACTAGTCTGGGTGACTATATATTCATTGTGTGTGGTATAGAGGAGGGGGAATTGCCTGGAACTTGTCACCCTCCTGCCTTAGCTTCCCAAGTAGCTGGGATTAATGTGTCCAGTTTATATTGACAAATGCTCGCGGTAAATTCAATCTGTAGAAGGATCAAACATAGCTACAAAATAAATCAAATAAGACTTACTTATCTCAAGGATGCTCATCAGAGACCACTACAGATAATAAAAACAGAGTGAGTGATATTACTCTTTCTGAAAACCCACTTGTCCACCTCCACCTCCAGAGTGACACATGTATTCATTGTTTTGGTTCAGATATGGAATATCCCCCAAAGGCTCATGTGTCGAAGGCATGGTCCCCGATGCGGCAACATTCAGAACTGGAGTTTTGGGGACGTGATGGGATCATGAAGGCACTAACCTTATCAAAGGATTATGCCATAATGGCTGAATGGACTATGGAGAGGGGGTGGAAATCACAGGAGGTGGGGCCTTGTTGGAAAACACAGGTCTCAAGGAGCATGGCCTAGAAATAAATATGTATATATTTTGTTGTTGTTGTTGTTTGTTTGTTCTTCTTAGTTATACATGACAGTAGAGTGTATTTTGACATATCATACACACATGGAGCATAACTTCCCATTTTGTGTTTGTACATGATATGGAGTTACCCAGTTGTATATTCATGTATAAACATAGGAAGTTATTTCGATTCATTCTACTATCTTTCCCATTCCCATCCCTCTTCCCTTCCCCCCATTTTCCCCTGTCTAATCCAATGAACCTCCACTCCTACCTCCCCCTCCCCTCTTATTGTAAGTCAGCATCCACATATCAAAGAGAACATTTGGCCTTTGGTTTTGGGGGGATTGGTTTATTTCACTTAGCATGAGAGTATTCAGTTCTATCCGTTTACTGGAAACTGCCATAATTTCCTCCTCCTCCTCCTCCTCCTCCTCCTCCTCCTCCTCCTCCTCCTCCTCCTCCTGTGTGTGTTTATGGTGCTGAGGATTGAACCCAGGGCCTTGTGCATGTGAGGCAAGTACTCTACCATCTGAGCTATATCCCCAGCCCTCATTCTTCTCTATGGCTGAGTAATTTTCCATTGTGTACATATACCATATTTTTTTTATCCATTCATCTGTGAAAGAGCACCTAGGTTGGTTCCATAGCTTAGCTATTGTGAGTTGAGCTGCTATAAACATTGATGTGGCTGCATCACTATAGTACGCTGATTTTAAGTTCTTTGGGTATAAACCGAGGAGTGGGGTAACTGGGTCAAATGATGATGAAACTGTGAGCCTAAAGAAATCCCTCTTCCTTTAAGTTGTTTATGTCAAGTATTTTGCTCATACAGAAAAAAAAAAAAAAAGTTGACTAATGCATTTATCTAAGGCCAGGTTTGGTCAGGTTCTCACCCTACCTGGATACGTAACAGAAGCTCCTCACCCTGGCCAGAGGCACCTCATTGAGCTCCAGATCATACCATGGACAACATGATCACAAGAAGATGGTATGCAGGACACTTTGGCCTCTACCATCATTACTCCCTCTAGGGCCAACAGAGTTTGGGCTGAGTCCCTGTCAGAACTGAGAGCTGTGTGGACCAAATATTGGTTAAGTCAGCAATGCCAGGGATCATGATAACTAGACCAGCTATAGGGCCTGCCTATGAAGTCTTAAACACGTCTCAGTGGGAGACCCAGCGCTGTGTCCTGGTCACCATATGGCTAAAGCTAAAGCTCTAAGTCACAGTCAGTGCAGGCTATGGCATTCTCACACCTCACCAGATCCTCCTTTGGCTTCATTTTTGTACTTTAAATTTCTCCTTTTTTTTGTTGCTAAATAAACAGTGCATTTAAGTTTTAACTATTTAATACAGCCATGTTGGCTGCTTTGCATTGCATGGGTTTTCTAGGGCATCTAGTCCACAATAACTGCTGGAAACCCCTGAAGTCAATTATTTATTGTGTCAGCATAGAGATCTGTTTTGTCCTTTGTTGTTGTTTTGTTTTGATTTGCATTTTGTGTTTTGTTTTGTTTTTTGTTATACTGGGGATTGAACTCAGGAGGAGCTCTACCATGAGCCATATTCCCAGTCTTTTTTTACTTTTTATTTTGAGACAGGGTCTCACTAAATTGTGATCCTGCTATGTCAGCCCCCCAAATAGCTGGGATTATAGGTGTGAATAACCATGCCTGGCCCAGATAGAAATCTTAATGATATGAGTGCGTGTACATATATGAGAGACAGAGACTCTTGAGAGGGAAGTGGTGTTGTAAAAAGGGACATTATCAGTATTTCCTGGCAGTCAAAGTGGTATCTTTCTTCACTGAAGAATTTTCTCAAAAAGAATTCCTCTCCAGGTTTGTAATGAAAGGAAACTGAAAATTAGGTTTCATATATATAAATTCTTGCTAGCAATCAAGCCTTTCCAGGAACATGTCCACTCAAGTGAAGTTACCCTTATTCCAAATAGTATGTAGTGGTGGGAGGATTAGGAGTTAAATAAGGAGCAGAAAGAAATTAATGTGACCAGCGTAAACTTTCAGGGTTGGAGAAGGGTGGTTATTCTGTTTTAGTCTTGTGGTTTTTTGTTTTTGTTTTTGTTTTTTGTTTTTTGGCGGGGGTGTTTGTTTTGGTACAAGGGATCAATGATGGGGGGGGCTTTATCCTTGAACCACATACCCAATTTGTTTGTTTTTTTCTTTTGATATAGGCTCTCAGTAAGTTGCTGAGGCTGGCCTCACAGTTGTAATCCTCCTGCCTCAGCCTTCCAAGTTGCTGGGATTGTAGGCATGTGCCACCACACCTGGCACCAAGGGGAACATTTTGGCTTTGAGCTGGCTCTGCAAGCAGAGCAGGGCAAAGATTTCGGAAGATTTGCAGAGAAAGTGTTTCAGATGGACAAAGTTTTCAGGAACTCTAAACATCTGTTCTGGGTTTAACACTGTTGAGTGTCCCCAAGTGCATGTTTATGAGCATGCTCACTCAGTGTCCTTGAATCAAGAGATAATTGATTGCACCCAAATTTTATGAAGATTTGTGACTTGGGCAACCACCAGCATCAGAAACAAGATATTGAGGTAATGTTTGGGGAGGCCTTGAGCAACAGACACACTAGAGGGAGAGAAAAGACAAATTAACTCGTTAAACCCTCCTTTTTATCATAGCACAGATGAGCACAGTTGTGACAGATCTTTACACAGTGAAGTGTCTTCTCCCAATAGTGTCAAGTATCCACTTTCTTGCTTCTCTTTATGTTCCAGTTCATGGTTCAGAAGAACATGTGAATTAGTCCAATACTCATAAAAGGTGCACATGGCAACCAAGAACCATGTTTTAATATTAAATAACCTGCATTATCTTTAAAATTGTAACACAAATAGAACTTCTATGACACTTAAGAGATGTCAAACCAGTCACTGAGGCACGTGCCTATAATTCCAACTAATTGAGAGGCTGAAGCAGGATGATCACAAGTTTGAGGGCAGCCTCAACAAAACAAGTCTAAAAAAGGATGGGACCAGGGTTATAGGTCAGAGGCAGAATGCTCCTGGGTTCAATTCCCAGTACCACAAAAAATAAAGAATAAAATTAAAATCAATTAAAAGAGATTAGGAAAATATCACAATTTTAATGAAACGAGGATTTGTAAGTTTTTCTGTAGTAATCGTTGCTATATGTAATATATACATATTAAGCTCATAGTTTATTTTCTAAACTTAGTTATCCCTTTAAGAATTGGCAATTTCAACAAGGATGTCCACTCTCACCACTACTATTTAATGTAGTACTAGAAATTCTAGGCAGAGCAATTAAGCAAGAAATGAAATAAAGGGGATAAAAATAGGAAAAGAAGAAGTCAAATTAGCACTGTTTGAAGATAATATGATCCTATCTTAGAAAGTCCAAAGATAGGATCATATTATCTTAACAACAAAAAAAACATATTATCTTAACATATTATCTTAACAACAAAAAAACCGTTAGAGCTAATAAACAAATTTAGCAAAGTAGTAGGTTACAAAATCAACACACAGGGCTGGTGATGTGGCTCAAGCAGTATCCACTCGCCTGGCATGTGCGGCCCGGGTTCAATCCTCAGCACCACATACAAAAACAAAAGATTTTTTGTCCGCTGATAACTAAAAAATAAATATTAAAATTCTCTCTCTCTCTCTTAAAAAAAATCAACACACAAAAATCCATAGCTTTCCTATATACCAACAAAGAATCTGCTAAGAAAATAATCAAGAAAACAACCCCATTCATAATATCTTCAAAAAAATTAAATACCTAGGAATAAACATAACCAAGGAGATGAAAGGCCTCTATAGTGAAACTATAGAATATTTTTTTAATTTTTTAATTTGTTTTAATTAGTTATATATGACAGTAGAATACACTTATGCACTTTGATGTATCATACATAGATGGGATATAATTTCTCATTTTTCTGAGTGTACACGTAGCAGAATCATATTGGTCATATAGTCACATACATACATACAGGAATAATGTCTGTTTCATTCTACTATCTTTCCTATCCCCACATCCCCTCCTCTCTCCTCCCATCACTTCCCTCTACCTAATCTATGGTAACGCTATTCTTCCCTAGGGCCTCCCACCTTATCATGAATTAACATCCACATATTGAAACTATAGTTTATTGAAGAAAGAAATTTAAGAAGACACAAGATGGAAAGACCTCCCATGTTCGTGGGCAGGCAGAATTTATATTGTTTAAATAGCTATACTACCAAAAGTAATATGCAGATTAAATGCCATCCCCATCAAAATACCAATGGCATTCTTCACAGAACTAGATAAAATAGTCCTAAAATTCATTAGGAAGAATAAACGACCCAAAATAGTCAAAGCATTCCTAAGTCAAAAGTAATACTGGAGCCATCACAATATCTGGCTTCAAATTAGACTACAGAGCTATAGTGACAAAAGCTGCATGGTACTGGCATAAAAACAGACACACAGAACAATGGTACAGAATAGAAGACACAGAGACAAACCCACACATCTATAGTCATCTGATACTTGATAAAGGTGCTAAAAACATACATTGGAGAAAAGACAGTCTTTTAAACAAATGGTGCAAAGAAAAGTGGTTATCCACAGGTAGAAGAATAAGACTAGACCGTTATCTCTCAGTCTGCACAAAAATAAATTCAAAATGGATTAAAGACATAGGAATTAGACCAGAAACAATGTGACTGCTAGAAGAAAATTTAGAGTCAGCACTTCAGCATATAAGACAGGCAACAACTTTCTCAATAGGATCTCCAAAGCTCATGAAATAATGCCAAGAGTTAATATGTGGGATGGCATCAAATTAAAAAGCTTTTGCAAAGGAAACGAGTTGGAATGTGAAGAGAGAGCCTACAAAACGGGAGAAAATCTTTGCTAGCTACTCTTCTGACAGAGGATTAATATCTAGAATATATTTTTAAAAACTTCAAAAACTTAACAACAAAAAATCAAACTATCCAATTAATAAATGGGAAGATGAATTAAACAGAAAATTCTCAAAAGAAGAAATAATAATGGGCAACCAATATATGAAAATTTTTCAAAATCATTAGCAATGAGAGAAATGCAAATCAAGACCATACTTTGATTTCACCTCACACCAGTCAAAATGGCAGTCATCAAGAACACAAATAATAATGAATGCTGCAGAGAGGGTGAGAAAAAAGGAACACACTTTTACACTGTTGGTGGGATTATAAATTAGTACAACCTCATGAAAGTCAGTATGGAGGTTTCTCAAAAGACCAGACATGGAACCACTATATAATCACATGGAACCACTATATAATCTAGCTATACCACTCCTCAGTAGTGTATAAAAAAATTTCAGTCATCATATTACAGTGACACATGCAGACCCATGTTTATGATAATACAATTCACAATAGCCAAACTGTGAAACCAAACTAGGTGTCCACCAACAAATGAAGGGATAAAGAAAATGCGGTATATATACACACAATGGATTTTCATTTGGCCATAAAGAAAAGTAAAAATGATGGAACTTGAAGACAGTATGTTAAGCAAAAGAAGCCAAACTCAGAAGGTCAAGGGTCATGTTTTCTCTCATTTGTGGAAGATAGGAAAAGGGAAAAGAAAGTGGGGCGAATCTCATGAAAAGGGAGATCAGTAGAAGAGTGGAAAGGAACAGGACACTTATCCAAACCATAACTCTGCTGTCTGTCTGTCTGTCTTTCTTTCTGTCCTATTATTTCTTGATTTTTCTCAATTATTTTACAAAGCTTCTTAAGTAATATAGGGATTTCATTCCTTTACACTATATACACACACAAACACCAACTTCCCCCATCCTTTCTCTCCTATGTTCTTCTTTCAGGATCACAAGTTCAAGGCCAGCCTTAGCAACTTGGTAAGACTGTCTCAAAGTAAAAAATAAGGGGTTGAAAATATAGCTCAGTTGGTACAGTGCTTGCCTCACATTCACAAGGCCCTGGGTTTGATCCCCAGCACCACAAAAAAATAAATAAATAACCAAATGGCTGGGGGTGCCACTCATTGGTTAAGCACCCCTGGGTTAACCCTGGTACCCCCACCCAAAAAAATGTATAGATTTGCTTAAGTTGGCAAGTTAGTATCTTTGCTTAAAAACACAGAATGCTACTAGTATAGATATTAATAACAAAGAGCTTGTTGTAAATAACAGACTCTCAGGGAAATCCAGAATATCTAGAGTTGAGATCTAATTCTGGCGTGCAACACTAGAAGTTCTTGGTATCTAGTGACAAAACAACTCAGTCACCTGGAAGCAAGCTTTATGGAGGCTGGGACTCTATTGAACAAGGGATTCCTTTTCTAAAACAACATAAGATGTATTAGGAATTCCAGGACTCTGATGCACATGCTAGTTCTTCTCATAATAAACTTAAAAACAAAAATAAAGGAGGGCTGGGGTTGTGGCTCAGCGGTAGAGTGCTTGCCTAGCACGTGCGAGGCCCTGGGTTGGATCCTCAGCACCAGATATATAACTAGATAGATAGATAGATAGATAGATAGATAGATAGATAGATAAAATAAAGGTATTGTGTCAAGTACAACTAAAAAATAAATATAAAAAAATAAAGGAAGTCATTTCAAACTCCTCATTTACTGTTTCAAGTATCAAAACTCAAGAGACTTTCTTTGGCCACATGAAAGAATCTCTTATCTGTTATAGACACCTGAATTGTGTTGCAAAAGAAGAAAGGAGGGGGAAAAGGAAGTAAGGAAAGAAACTGAACTTGATTCTGTGAATTGAAGAAAGCCATAAATGAGAACAGACTTGAATGCCGATCACTATAATGGGATTTCAGGGAATATTGGGCAAGTGGTTTTCCCTTCTGAAATGTTCCATACTGCGCTTTCTGATGGTAGATCCAATAAGGGGCATATATTCTGCTTGGATATGTAAGCACTGAAACAAAAGATCAACTGATCATTTCCCAAGCCACAGAAACAAACATATATACATTTGACAACAAGGTAACCAATGAGATATTAGCAAAGACATTCACCAGTAAACTTATTCAGTAGACCTTAATAACAGCAGCTTGCACAAAACTGGAAGTGTTAGTCAACTTTTCACCTCTGTGACCAAAATACTTGATGAGAACAACTTAGAGGAAGGAAATTTTATTTGGGCTCATAGTTTCAGAGATTTAGCCCACGGTCAGCCAACTCCGTTGCTCTGGGATCTGGGTGAGGCAGAATAACATAATAGAAGGGGGAGGCAGAGGAGTGCAGCTCCATTCACAGCAACCATAAAACAGAAAGAATGGGCCCAAGAAAGAATAATCCTTCAAGGGCATATTCCCAGTGACCCACCTCGTCCAGTTCTGCTTCATCTGCCTATAGTTATGATCTTCATCTTGTTACTCGATTCAAACTAGGATGAACTAAGGAGGTTAAAGCTCTCATAATCCAATCATTTCACCTTCAAGCATTCCTGAATTAATACAGGAGATTTAGGGGGACACCTCACACCCAAGCCATCACAATGGGTCCAGACCACCAAGTGTGAGAAGCCATTATTGTCATTCTATGGCACTTTTAGAGTTGACCTCTGCCTACAACAAGCTGCAGTCCAGGCTTCAAAAATTTTGCCTTTCTCAGTCACTAAAAACAGTTATATATCATGGCTTGTTTAGGCAGTTGGGATGTTGCCTGAAAAGAAAATTCAGAGGAACTTCTGATTAATCACATTAAGTGAAATTCCACAGTTGTGTGGACATCCAAGAGTAGGAGTCATGTTCTCACCATTCCATTAGGGATGAGCCCCTCACACCCTCTTCCCGAAGAGGCTGTGTTGACAAGCTGTTACTGCCTGCCTAGTGGGAGTCTAACCCTGTGCAAGAAAAAAAAATTAAAAGCAGTTAACTCCACTTCAGCCCTGCTCCTCAGATTCTGGAAAACAAAATTTATATGAGGAGAGAATTTCAGAATTTGCTCATCTATTTGTCATTAAAAATCCGAGGACTTTTTTTTTGGCAATGGAATTTTGAGGGTAATCAAGATGAAAGAAACATTGTTTTACATTAGGTTAAATTTGTTTATGTGTATGGACTGACAGAGAGTGTGTGTTCTGAGAGTCACTCTGTTCATTAGAGAGTTTTGGCCTGTGCACACCTTGGGGGGTGGAATCTCACACTTGGCTGGGATGGCCAATAAGAAGTCAGAAGCAGCTCTGAATGATGCAAAAGAAGTTTAGATGTTATAAAAACCCCTGACATATTGAAGAAGGAGAGACTTCAGGACATAAGAATATTAAATGTGTTCCATCACATCTGTGCTACTCATCCTGCTGCATGCAATGTGCTCTGAGGAGTCCCAGAAGATTCTTCCTCACCAGAACAGAAGCAGCAATATTTTAAGTGGACTAGAAATTTGAGTTCACCAGTTTCCCTGCTTATAGACTTTGCAGTCTCAAAACAGGAAGATCTGCTTGTCTCAACTCTGATAAAATTTTAATCTGATCAATGTTGAAAGCTGGAAATACTCATTCCAAGGTCAGCACCTCCCCTGAACCAAATGCTGATAAATCACAGATGAGACTTACCTGTGACCCTGAATACATACTCAATGCCACTTGGCAAAAAGTTTCTAGATAAAAATGACAGTAATAATTACAAATTTTCTTCTTTTCCAATGTGTGACAGAGAATGCTTCAAAATCCAATTTCTCCTTCTTTGACATTACTGTAATTATAGCGTGTCACATTGCAGCCCAGTTACCCCACACTTCCCAGACTTCATTGGTATTAGATTTTATCATGACTTAGTTTTCTGAAGGATATAAGCGATACCCTCCTATTCCTGCTGACCACTGCTATAAATTCAAAAACAACCTCCTCTTTGATAAGTATAAACAAGTGGAAGGAACAATGGCCCTTGAATTGTGCAGCAGAACATCCAAATCTCCGTAAATACATTCCCTGAAGCATTATTTAGAAAGAAATAAATTTTATGTTCCCCTTTTTTGAAATTGCTATACTTGGGTTCTCTTTGTTAAGCAGTGTACCCTGCACTAGCTAAAACATAATACAACTTTTCTCAGCAAATCAACTCTCCATCAGCATTGTTCCCAGTGGGTTAGAAGCAGCTATTAAAGGCTGACAGGCTCCTGCCTTTACCCAACATTTCTTTTATTTTCCTTTAGTTGTCCCACATTTTGCAACAGCGTGGTGTCTCTGTTTTCGGTGCACCATTTTCTGCTCAATGCAGACAACAAATATCACAACCCAATCTATTCAGTAAGTGAGGCAAACACTTTGCTTAAAGAGAAAATTTAGATTTATCTTTTTTTCTTTGTTACTTCATATATGGAGGTCAAAAAGGATGCGCCAAAGATCTCCTCTGGAACTAACAAAGGAAATTCACAAGAAATCATAATTTCTGGAAATCAAAAATACGATTTAAATGTGAACACCAAATCAACACATTATTAAGATAACCAATCATAATTATAGACTTTTGGAGGTTCAAGGTTATTTTCACAGGATATGGCAAAAAGACAAGTCATAGGACACTTTCACAGGATTTTCATGTGACAGCACGAGACAGCTTACAAGATGAAACACTTCTGGAGGAAGAGAACAGCACTCCAGCTTTTCCGAAACAAATTACACAGAATGTCCCAAATTTGTTCAAAAATTACTAAAAATGCTAAGAGACATACGACCAAAATCCCAAAGAGAAAAAAAAACCAGATCTACAAAATGAACTAGAGATCAGAGTTATCAAATAATTATTTAAAATAACAATGGTTGTGTGCTTAAAGTAACAGACTTGAAAAAACAATAAAATATGGAGAAAACAAATGAAAAATAGAGGATTTTAGCAGCAGATTTGAACATATAAAAGAAAATTTTAATTATAAACTACAATTACTGAAATCAGGGATTTAAATGTGGGTTGACTTACATATTAATATAGCAAAAAAATTATTACTTGATTGGAAGACAAACCAATAACATGTATACAAGATGAAACACATTCACAAAAAGGAAACACAAAAAGGGAAAGAATATAATTCTTATGAATAAATATACATATGGAATACAGTTAAAACTCCATTTTATTTTTAATTGGATTTCCAATTACAACGAGAGGAGATGGAAATCGAACACATCAATTTTGAATAGACAATGGCTGAGAATTTTTTTTAATATACTGGGGATTGAACTCGGAGGAATTTTACCACTGAACCCCATCCCCCCTTTTTTTTATTTGTTATTCTGAGACAGGATCTCACTAAGTTGCTTAGTGCCTCACTAAGTTGCTGAAGCTGGCCTTGAACTTTTGATTCTCCTGCCTCAGCATCCCCAGTTTCTGGTATTGTAGGCATGATTCACCACACCCAGCTGCCATTTTTTTAAGCCAATGAAAAGCATAAATCCAAATACTCAAAATTCTCTGATAATTCAATCAGGATAAATATAAAGAAAAACACTGGGGCTGGGGTTGTGGCTCAGCAGAATGGCACTTGCCTAGCACATGAGAGGCAATGGGTCCAATCCTAAGCACCACATAAAAATAAATAAATAAAGTAAAAAAAAAGAAAGAAAGATAAAGAAAAGCATTAATGAATTGAAGGACAAAAAGAAAACCATAAAAGCAGTAAGGGAGGGTGGAAGAAATTTCTTTAAAAGGAAAAAAATAACAGTAAGACATACCTTGATTTTTCAACAGTATCTAGGAAACCAGAAGATGACTGAATGGCAACTATTAAGTGCTGAAAGAATATATAACTGGCAAACTTAAATTCTTATGCCCAGTGAAAAATACATTTAAAATAAAAGAAATAGGGATAGAAAGAAGCTACTTCAACATCATAAAGGCGATATACAACAAACCCAAAGCTAACCTCATAGTAAATAGGGAAAAGCTAAAAGTATTTCCTTTAAAATCTAGAACAAGAGGGGCTGGGGTTGCAGCTCAGTGGTAGAGTGCTCACCTAGCATGTGTGAGACCCTGGGTTCGATCCTCTGCACCACATAAAAATAAATAAAATAACGGTACTGTGTCCAACTACAACTAAAAAATAAAATATTTTTTTAAAAATAAAAATAAAATAAAATCTAGAACAAGATAAGGATGTCCAGTCCCACCATTTCTGTTTAATATAGTACTAGAAATTCTAGGCAGAGCAACTAGGCAAGAGAAGGAACTAGAAGGAATAAAAATAGGAGAGGAAGAAGTCATATCAGCACTGTTTGCAGATAATATGATCCTATACTTAGAAAATCCAAAATATTGTGGGAGAGAAATGAAGAAAAGGATGAAGAGCATACAAATCCTTTAATAAATTTATTGGCTTGACCCAAAACCAGGAAGAATAAACTTGATAAAGCCTGTGGACCTCAAGAGTTTCATACTATTTTAATTTGGTTCTTTGTTACAAAAGGAACTGGGGGGAAAAAAAGGTGTCTGATTTCATTCCACTGTCAAGTAAGTTTGAAATAGTCCTCTTTAATAAAAATATGTTTTCAGAGTTGACACCATTCTTTTGCCAACAAATACTGTTATTGTATATTAAAAAACAACACTAACTCAAATTTATATATATATTTTTATCTCTTCAAATCATGTATTCAAATAAATTGTCTCCACATGCCCAGAAAGAAAAAATCAACTTTCTTTTATAGAATTTACTAGAGTGTCAAAATGATGATTTCATTATCCTATGTCTACATGTATATATGGTTTAATAGCTTCATTTATTAATAAATACTTCATTGTTTTTCTAAAATGCGTTCCCCAATATTGAAGGAGGTGTATTTCAATAGCATCAATGCTTCCTTTTCATAAGGCATAATGCATTAGCTTGAATGTACCTTCATTTCTCTTCATTTTATTATGCAGTCTCCAGCTAAATTGTCATTTTAAAAATTTTATCGTTGTCCATGAGGTAGACTCAAATTTATATTTTTAAATGGAGAAACTTAATGATGATCAACTTTCTTCCTTTTAATTTTCCTTTCATCAGGCAAAAATTTGGTTAATTTTCAAATATTTAAGTCTAATACTTTCCTGGTTATAAATAAAACAACTCATTTATATAATAAACATTTTGATTAAAATCTAATTCATTAAACCTAATGCTATATCTTTTTATGGAAAAGAATATAACTTGGGCTGTATAATAGAAGAAAAAACAGATTAATTTAAATAAATGATAAAAATTATTTTAACTTGTTTCCCCAAGGATTATCATTTTTGCTGAATATATAAGTACATGTGTACATACATGTATGTATAGGTAAATATATAGACATATATTTCTAACCTATATTAAATATTGAAGTTAAAATTTTTAACACATACTTTTGTGTGTGTGTGTGGTGCTGAGGATTGAACTCAGGGCCTTATGTATGCGAGGCAAGCACTCTCCCAATTGGGCTATATCCCCAGCTCTTAACATTTACTTTTAAGGAATAATCTGTATATATCGAAGCAGATTAAACTGAATTTCCCCATCCAAACTTTCATGATATCTCCCCAAAGAAACAAACAGTGGCCACAGATTCACATATGAAATTTTCATTTCGCTGAAAATGCTCAGCTGTGGTGCTGAAAATTTTTTTAACTCTATTAATTTAGGGATTTAAGCACAATTTACGAGCTATGAACAATATAAGGACATGTATTTTCAATAACTCCTACCAAGTCATTAGTTCATCACAGGATCAAATCAATATTCTTTTTTTAATATTTATTTTTTGGTTGTAACTGGACACAATATCTTTATTTTATTTATTTATTATTTATTTATTTTTAATGTGGTACTGAGGATCAAACCCAGGGCCTTCCACTTGCTAGGAGAGCGCTCTACCACTGAACTACAATCCCAGCCCTCAAATCAATATTCTTAACAAAGGAAAATACTTATAGAACATAAAAGAATGAAAGTGCCATTATTATCAGAATATAAAATTATTGGTCTCATTGCTGCCTAGAATACAGAGAGCCTGGCTATGCAGTGCTCCATCCTACCAAAATAAACCATTACAAACACAATCATAATTTTTCCTGAAAGCATCAGTCAACCATGGTTGAAAGGCAACCAAGTAGCCTGAAGTCTGAATAAAGAGTAGCCCCTCTGGGCTGGGGCTATAGCTCAGTGGTAGAGCACCTGTCTTGCATGTGTGAGGCACTGGGTTCGATCCCTCAGCACCACATAAAAATAAATAAAGGTATTGTGTCCATCTACAACTAAAAAAAAAAAAAAAAAAAAAAAAAAAGAGTTGCTCTTCCAAGTTCTGAAAGACAGGCCCCTGTATCAGATCAGAAGCTCTGACAGGACTACCATACCAGCAAATGATAACAGCTAAATTTTTTAACTTACTGCTAAAGGCAAGTGTGAGTGTGTGAAAGCATAGAACTCCTGGGAGCTACAGACTAAGGGAAACAATTCATGCCCATGGGCTCTTCTCTGCCGACTTCCCCCCAGGTGCTCAGGAGAAAGACTGGGGACATGACCAAAGATGAGAGAGAGCCTCCCTCCCTGGTGTAGACCTGCAGGAGGATCAACCACCACTGCAGGAAATTCTGAAGGTCCTGCCTGGAACATTCTTCCTTACAAAACACAATACCTAAGCTGCCAGAGGGAGGGAATGCAAACCCAGTCACCCCAGAGCATGGAAGAAGACCAATGGAAGAGGAGCACAAACAGCACTCTAGATCCCTGGAAGAAGGACCGGGAACCTCCCTCAGCTGACAATTCCATATCAACATCAATAGGGGTCTCTTGAGAGAGAGCCAGGAACTCTCTCCCACACAAGACCCCAAACTTTGGCTGCCACACGTAGGAGTTGCAGATTCAGAGAGAGCCCCAGACACAGGCATACTGAGGGCTTCCTGAAACTGAGGATGGACCACAGCCAAAGAGAAAGTCCCTTGCCCTTGTCCCACCCACCACCAAGCAGCCACTATAAGAAAATGGAGAGACTCCCTCCACTGTTCAGAAACAGAAAAGTCTAGAAGCTGATGATAGCATAGGAACCCTCTGGTGCCCTGGCCCCACCCTAAGCACAAAGATAACACCAGAGGAACTTGAAGGTGGTATTGTGCTGAAGCAAACAAACCCATCAACAAAACCCAACCCAGCTTCTCTCTTGACAAGATTGACTCAATACCCCTCCATCATTGCCTCATAAAGGAAGAGCAAGCCCATTTATAAGCATGAGTGCTATTTATTTCAGTTTATGCTGCTCTAGACACAATATCTTCTATACTATTAAAAATTATGGAGGGCTGGGGTTGTGGTTCAGTGGTAGAGCGCTTGCCTAACAAGTACAAGGCCCTGGGTTTGATCCTCAGCACCACATAAGTAAAATAAATACAATAAAGGTATGGTGTCCAACGACAACTAAAAAATAAATATTATTTTTTTTAAATTGTGGAGTGCAAGGATAAGCAACAGAAAACAAACCATTGTCAAGAGAGACAGCTAATCATGGTGTCGCACACCTGGAATGATTTGTTGCCTGGAATCCCAGATACTCTGCAGGCTGAGGCAGGAGGATCTCAAGTTCCAGCCAGCCTCAGCAACTTGGTAAGAACGTTGCCTTAAAATAAAAATCTGAAAAAGGGTCAGAGATGTAGCTTAATGACAGAGCACTTACCTAACATGTGGGATGCCCTGCATTCAATCTCCGGTACTGGGAAAAAATGAGTTTTTTTCAATCAAAAGTAATACTGGTAGGTGGGTGGGTCCTTCTGGGATGCTGGGAAAGTTTTCTTTCTTTCTCCAGGCTGTGGCTACATGATTGTCCTCTTGGTGATGACCCATCAAGCAGGACTTTACATTTCATGCACTTTTTTTTTGCATGGGTATTATATAGCAATCGTAAAAATTTAAGATAAAAATTATTTTGCCCCCCCAACCAGCCTTAAGTCCTTGGATTCAACCTCTCCCCTTTCTCCATACCTAGTCTTATGGCTGTGTAAAACATCATCACCTCCCGTCAATTGTCTTTGCAGTACTTCCCATATTTTTTTCTGTAGCTTCTCACAGACATCACACCGTCATGTCCCACACTTGATCACCCATGAAAGAGATTGGCATGGAAAGGAGCAAGATAGAGAAGGAGGAGAGCTCCATGGCATGGTCTGGTTAGGATTAAGGAAGGTTCCCGGAAAGTCAAATTTTCTCTGGATCTTACGGCCGCTGCTACTGAGCATTGAACCCAGGGGCATCCTTTTTATTTTTTATTTTGTGACCAGGTCTAAGTTGCCCAGGTTGACCTAGAACTTTCAATCCTCCTGCCTCAGCCTCCCAACTAGCTGGGACAACAGGTATGTGCCACTGTGCATGGCCGATCTCAAGACTGTTCCAGCTATGCCCTCTCCAGGGCAGTTCCCTTCTGCCCAGTTGCCGGGTTACATCTTTCTGTTCCGATGAATATATTATATAAGAACAACCTGCAGTATGACCTAAACTGTATTTGCCAATATTCTGCTCTCCTGCCTTTTGCAGATTTTTCCTATACTCTAGCATTAAATTCTCCACCCCCTACCTCTCAACTAATTTTTTTCAGGCCAAACTGGGC
The DNA here is from genome assembly GCF_048772815.1 of Callospermophilus lateralis. Taxonomy (NCBI): domain Eukaryota; kingdom Metazoa; phylum Chordata; class Mammalia; order Rodentia; family Sciuridae; genus Callospermophilus; species Callospermophilus lateralis. The sequence goes on along the minus strand of NW_027514562.1, from coordinate 145,428 downwards.
ATGGTGGTACCCACCTGTAATCCCAGCAGCTCAGGAGACTGAGGCAGGAAGATCTCAAATTCAAAACCAGCCTTGGCATCTTAACAAGACCTTGTCTGAGAATACAAAATAAAAAGGGCTGGAGATGTAGCTCAGTGGTAAAATGCCCCTGGATTCAATCCCAGAACCTCCCCCCCCAAAAATCAGACCAACTATCATCCATTACTTCTATAAAATCAAATAGAATCAGGGCAAGAAGCAAATTTGTTCATATTGTAAACGAAATGTTTTTGGTTTGTGTATACTATTAGTTTATGCTTTTAAATGGATGGTTACAGATTATTATTATATGAAGAAACAAAACTCCCAAGTTTGTTTTTCTTAATTTTACCCACATACAGAGTTGAATTTCACTGAATCCTTTTGGTGGGGGCAGCCGCATGGTGCAGGGTGCATTAGGGATCCAAGAGAACCAATCCAACTAAATAGGAGCAGGAATCTAGAATCAAGGCCTGCTAAGCATGAAAACCCTTTGGCTCGATAAGACAATCAATAGATTTTTAGTATTCTTCCCGTGAAGTATGTTAATTTTGAACTTTCCAACCGATAAACTACAAATAGATTAGAGAGATGAATCCCTCAGGCTGAAACCTGAGGCTAAATCTCTCCAGAACATCTTCTTAAATTTGACCAACTTACCTTCACTTATTATTTTCTAAGTAAACCATAAAATGAAAATCCTGAGTGTCGACAGTTTTTTTTTTTTTTTTTTTTAGAATCTCTGTGTTAATGGTTTGCATTATAGTATGTGTCTGACTTCAGGACACATGCTAAATCCTATCCAGTTAAAAAAAGAAAAAAAAACATTTTTGATGCTTCATATTCTTTTGGCAATGCTTTATTTAAAATAGCTGGGTGTAAGCTCTTTTCTATCACTATTTTAAAATGTAGGTTCAAAATCAAATTCAATTCATAAAAGGTGTGGTGCAATATATACTATCACTCTATCATGTTCTTGAAGTAGTTTGTATAAGGTGGCTATTATTGGCCCTAGAGGAGATCTGAATGGTAAGCAAAGAAGAGAGGGAGGGAGGAAAAGAGGAAAGGATAGAGGCACCTAGATGATGCATCTAAAATGAGATGTGTTCCAAGGGGCAGAGACAAGGGAAAGGTCACATTTGGGAAGGGTGGCTGTGGTTTGGGCGGAGGAGAGCTAAAACAACCAAAAGCTTGGGACACTCATATGGCCACACTATTTTCCACCAGGCTGGGTCGCAGGTACTCATAGGGTATGTCTAGGTTTTCATTCCGGACTTCGATTTCCTTGTCCAGGACAGCCAGCTCCTCCCTGAACCTCTTCAGCACAGCCTTGGGCCCAGGGCTTGAAAAATGCTCCTCCTCATGCTGGCCCAGAGGCACCTGGGATGGAGAGGAAAACACAGCTTAGAACCTATGAGCCCCGTTCAGGGCACCACACCTCCCCCTTTGCCTCCTTCCCCAGGCCCTCGGGGCATCTGGTTCTCACCATAATGGGCTGGCGTCTGCCAAGCTGCCAAATGATGGACATCTGGAGAGTAGCCTGATTAACAGTGGGCAGTGTGGCCATCACTGTCTCCATAGTGGCATCCTTGGTAGTTGGTGGGGGCAGCCGCATGGTGCAGGGTGCATTAGGGATCCAAGAGAACCAATCCAACTAAATAGGAGCAGGAATCTAGAATCAAGGCCTGCTAAGCACGAAAACCCTTTGGCTCACCTGTATTCAGCTCCCTCCCCCCAGTGAAGTCCACAAATTCCCAGTTGCCCAGGTTAACAGTCAAGGTTAAGTACCTGGCCCAGGTGGATGGAAGAATGCTGCCCAGTGCAGGTGAAGATGCACATGGTGACAAAGTGGCAAGCCTGGGCCCGAGACTGGAGAGAGGTGGGAAACCCTACAAGAAGTGGGGAGAGTTAAAGTTGTGGGGTCAGGCATAGGAGCAGAACTGAGAGAGATAAGGCAAAGAGAGGAGAAAAAGGGTGGTAAAGAGGGATGCCAGCAACTCTCAGTGACCTGTGGAAATTGACCTGAGAGCTGGTGGGGGGGGCAGGGGATGGAGGACCTCTGCTGGGAGTATCCCAATCAGTCAGGTGCTGGGGCTGGCTCACAAAAATGTCCACTTCTCAACTGTTCAGCATGCTGGTAGCGACAGTGGGGATACTTATGTCACAGAAATGGGCAAATGCTACCAGGCAGGGCTCTTTTTTCTGGGGAACCAGTTGTTAAACATTTTTTAGCACTACTCCTACTGTGTCTAGGAGGCTTTTGGATTTTATATGGGTTGGATATGCTTCTGGAAGATTCTATATAAGAAGAGAGGATTCTGGAGAGGTCTCTTATAACTTTTGTCTTAGTTCTGAGGACAGGAACTCTGATTACCTCGATCCTGGGGCCCTAGCAGCCCAATTTCAGTGATCTCTCGACACCAGTTCTGCAGCTCAGGGTCATCTCTCACAGCCACATCTGTCTTATAGTACAGATCCATAATTCCTTCCACATACCTGCCAGACAAGAGGTCAGGGCAAGAAGAGCTGAAGCTCTCAGCTCCTTGTTCACGTGGCCCATTCAGGGCATCCAGCTCCCCAACCAAGACACAGCCCTCCTGTTCTCCTAGCCTTCCTCTCCACCCTCACCGTCACCCCACCTGCCCTGCCTCCCTGCTTGCCTTACCGACGGATGATTTCCCAGAGCCGCAGTGCATCTTGAGCATAGTAGGAAGACTTGACTTCCAGGAGCCCCCGGTCAGCTAAGTCGTCAGGGGGACATAATGAGCTATAGGTCAGAAGGCCTCCAGCACGCCTCAGCAGATCCAGATGGCCTCCCCCACCTACGCTCACCACCTGAGGATTGAGGAGAGACAGTCAGGCAAGTCAAGCTGTCTGAGGCTAGAGCCAGCAAGGACAGTGAACCCAGAATCTGAATCCCCTCTTCTTTCCCCATACCTGGTCAAAAACTCCACAATCTGAGACCAGCCCATTCCTGGCCCGAAGGTTAATTTCCATGGTGTATCGCAGGTGAGGAACTATAAGCTAAAAGAAGAAAAGCAGGCAAGGGCAAAGTCAAAAGAGATCTGTAGCAGGACCCTGCAGAAACCAGCGTGTAAAGGGGAGGAAAGAACAGGTCTTCAGGAAAAGCACAGACCTGGGGCTCAGTGGCCCCTCAACACCAAGAGTTCGCTACTAACCTGCACTGCCTAATTCCCTCCACAAAACACTGCCTTAGTGCTTTATAACTGAAAGAAATCACTCTCCTTTTCTTTCCATATTCTTTTCATAAGTCTAGGTGAATATTCTTCAAATTTTTTTTATCAAAAGCCCCATAAGAATCTTTTTGAGACATTTTTTTCCTAATCTCACATTCATCCAAGAAATGTTAATGCTGCAAACATTGTATATGTTTCTGTGCTATAATATCTATGCTTTATACATGAAGATAATATTTTTCACACACACATACACACACACACACACACACACACACACACAGTGATTGTCACACACACACCCTTGAGGGGAATAACAGTCCCCTTCAAGAAGGTCTGGTGAGACCTACACTTGCCTCCAGAACCTCCTGCTTCCCTCTCCCTTGTCCACCACACTCCCCTTCTTTCTGTTCTTCAGACAAATCAAGATCATTCTATGTAAGGGTCCCTGCACAGGCTATCCCACTAGCCTGGAACACCGAGGGCCCTTGACCAGTTCATTGGCTGGCTTCTTGTTTTCTTACCCTTTATGTCACCTCCTTGAGGGAACCTTTCCTGACACCCAATCTAAACTCACCATCACACTACCCTGCTCTGATTCCCTATATCATACTTGTCATAGCCCCTATATTGCAACACAATCTTTATAGTCTGCCCTCATTGGAGATGAAAATCCCAAAAGATCAGGACATTGTCTGATCCAGATGTTACCACTGGCATCTAGAATGATTCTTGCACCCAATAACTATTTTGAATGAGTGAATGTGTTGCCCTAATTGCTAGCTTTTCAAATCTTTTATGTGAAAGTCTTTTATGTTATTTGCATGGTCCCCTATGGATGGAATCTTTAGTCATTAGCCTGTACGTATGAATATCTGTGCTTTATAGATTAAAAAAAAAAACAGTAATATTTTTTACTCCTCTCCCCAAGAAACCTGTGTGCCCCCTTGGGGAGGTGACAATTGAAAATGCAGGCACTCTCCTACTCCCTAGCTCTCTTATTTTCCATTGCTGGTTCTCACAAAGCACTGAGATGTCAGAGGTGAGAATGTGCAGTGAGGTGGAAAGAGAAGCAGGCAAGAGAGTCGAGTTGGGAATAAGGTATTACCTTGAAGACAGGATGTACTGATGGAAGGCACCTCATGGTGGCCACAGCAAAGACCTCAGCCATCAAGTGTCCTCTCAGAAGATGAGACTGCAGCTCATGAAGCTGGAATTCAGAGCTACGGACCCAGCATTTGGCCAAGAGCCAGACCACTGGGGGATCCGTGGGCAGGAAAAGCGGTGGTGGAATAGATCCGATCTTTGGCAGTTGGAGCTGGAGCAAAGACAAGGAAAAGTTGGAAGAGGGGCTGAGTGTCAGGTGCCCAACCATTTCCCCTCTCTTGCATGTTACCTATCCCTTCTTCCTCCACATTTGCCTGTCTTTCTCCATCTTCCCACTCCAGCTACCATTTCTCCCCCCACCACCCTTCTCTTATCCATTCAGAGCAGTGCATTGATGTTGGACAAGCCTCAGTGCGCTCAGCCTTCAGCAGAAACCGAGCCTTCTCCAGCCTCCACTTCCCCTTTCAGTTCCCACAGTGTGGACAGGAATCAAACCCTTCATCCCACAGTCTTGTTCAGAAACCTCAGCCTCTCTCTGATCTTCCTACACCACCTCTGCACAGAGGACTGAGTCTTCAGTTCTCAGCTGCCGGCTAGACAATTTGAATGTTTTCCCATTGCCTCAAAATTGACAAGTCAAAACCCTACCCAGGCATTTTTTTCTTCTTTACTGGTATGGACTGACACCCCCTTTTCCCCTCTTTTGGAATCCAGTTGAATCTCCCTCTGCACTCCTATCCATCTTTCCTCTCCGTCTCTATCCCCAGGGGAGTCCTTTACCTCCCAGAGCTATAGCATGAGACCCCAAACCTGGCACTAAACACAACTTCCCCTCTAGTGTGCCCACAACATCTTTCACAACAGCCATCCCCAGCTTCCCTTATCCCTACTCCTTAGCTTGCCTTAGGTTTTATCCTCTCACCTCATATTATTCGCCCACTCCAATCACAGAGAATCTCCTGACTTCTCTACCTCCGCTTCTCTGCCCAACACATCTTGCCCCTGGGGATAGGTCCTTCCTCTCCTCCCGTTTGTCTAAGTCCTAGCCCTCTTGCAGGGATTCCTTTCAGACTGTCTCTGACTTTAGTATTGTCTACATTTCCAATGAGGCTGCAAAACCCTTAAAATCAAAGACTTCACCCATTTCTTCCTTTAATGACTCCTCCAGTGTCTCAGAGAGTGAGTCCTCAGCCAACTTGAATGAGGGGCTGATTTGAAACGGCCAACCAACAAGGAGCAGAAATCCCAAGTCCTCTCACCTGAATGGCCATGGGTAAGAGTTGCCCATCAGGCTGCAGTTTCAGCATGACCAGAGGGGCAGCCAGGTGCTGTTGGTGATTACAGATGACATTGGCCTTGATCCCATCCAGTAGGTAAAAATCAGCTTCAAACAAGGTGCCTTCCTGGGTGGGGGAGAGGGCAAGGGCTTCTCTCAGCATAAGGTGTCTTCTTCCCACCCTGATTCCCCAAATGGAGAAGAAAGAGAAGGGAACTGACTTGTCTTCATCACCTACTTTGTACCAGTAGTGGATTATGTGCATATACTGCATTTTTTCATTCTTTCTCTTTTTTTTGGGGGGGGGGGGCGCAGGTGCCTTTAAGAGCTGAATGGCTTCACAGTACACCCTGGCACACCTTATCCCACATTTATTAGTATGTGGTACTAATAATTAGTACCACATACTAATAAATAAATAATTTATTAGTATGTGGTACTAATAATAATAAAAATAATAATCAGGCATGCTAGGCAAGCGCTCCACCACTGAGCCACAACCCTAGCCTGTGAGAGTCTCTATCTACTCTATCTCACTATAAGTTATTTGTCTGCTTAGGTTTTCTTTTTCCTCTTGATTCAGTTTTGACAGATCTTTCTTCTGCACCTACACATTCTCAGTCCTCAGAGCAACTTATCTAGAAATGTATCCACTTCTTCTAGGTTTTTTCAGTGTATTGGAGTAAAAGTTTTCAAAATAGTCCTTAATGATTTGCTGAATTTTTGTGATATCTGTGGTGATTTCTCCTCTTTCATCCCTAATTTTATGATCATGGCTTTTTTATGTTTTTCTCTTGGTTGTGTTTGCATAGGGGCTTATCAATCTTGTTAATCTTCCAAGAAAAAAAAGTTGTTTTATTGATCCTCTATACTATTTGGGGCCTGTGGTGAGACAGCATATCATGGAGACCACCAGGGCAGAGCCAACTTCACAACTCATGTCTGGGATGCAAGAGAGAAAAAAAGAAGAAACAGGGTGACTTGAATGAAACCTCCCACTAGGCCTGACCTCCTGAGTCCCACCACCTTGCAGAAGCACCATCTGGGGACTGGCCTTTAACACATGGGCCTGTGGGGCACTGTGTCCTCCAGGCAGTCCTGCTGGGACTCACTCCTCTTGCTGCATGAGACACACCTACACTAAACAATTATTCTTGTTTCTATGAAACCCAGATCCCACCAGTGCCCTTTCTGCTGAGGCAGGCCCAGGGCCTGTGGGGTTGCCCAATCTTCACCCTGTGGGGAAAGCATGAGGGCTGCCACTTCAGGGGTGAGTTGAATGTAAAGGGCAGGACAGACACCTGACATTTTCTGTTTCACTTGCCATCCCCATGGCTACCCCAGTGTCTGTCTCAGCCAGAACCTTCCCTGCCTCCTGGATGGCATGGCCTCCCCCAGCCTCTTCACCCATCTGGTCTAGGCCATAAGTGACTCCAGGCCTTGGAAACAGCAGGAAAGGCACAGAGCTCTCAGAGCAGATGGGGGGCAGAAGGGTGGCCCTCCAGGGTAGGGCTCAGAGGCCCTCCTCTCTGGAATCTCCCTCCAACCCTGACTGTGCCCCAGTGACCTGCCCCAAAGCCCAGGAGCAGCTGGGCTGGCCTGGGAAGGTGGGGCCTGCCCTCAGGAGGACTTGCTGTGGGAGTCTAGCAGAGGAGGAGAAGGGAAGAAACGTGGGGAGTCCAGGAGGGGACTGAAGAGACCCTGGAAGCTCAGACACTGCAGGTCCAGGCTGCTCATGGCCACTGGATGTGCAGGGAACATGGACAGCACCTCAGTGAGGGCCCCAAGGTCAGTAGCCTGGGGACACTTGGGAGTCCCAGCAGGGTCATAGGCACAGGAGAAGAACTTTTGTATTCCTGGGGCCCAAGAATCTGCAGTCCCTGCTGATTGACTGGGGTATTGGCCAACATCATAACCAGGAGAAGACAACGTAAAAAGGAAAAATGAATTTAATCACAATTTGGTCAAAACAGTGGAAGAAGCTGACCTGCATCTGCCTGTCCCACAGAAACACTGCCACCTACAGGAAGGAAGCCTGGGAACACAGATGGGTAGGCCCTGGGGACACTCCTAAGGAGCATGGTCAGTTCCCTCCAGCCCTACTTTTCTTCCTGAGCCAGGGCTTTGGCCTGGCAAATGCTTCCATCCTGGTCAAGGAACGCTAGCCTGCAGGGAACTGGGACATGGCAGGAAATGGCAGGGACTGAGAGAAAATAACTAGGAGCTTTTCTTTGAAATTTTCTGATTTTAATTGATCGGTGCACTGTCCTCCATCTTGTCCATCCCACAGTCCTAAGGGATGTCGAGCTCCATGTCATCTGGCCCTTTATTGAAGGTTGATGCTGAGGATCCCCTCAAGGGCACCCAAACCTTGAGAGTGAAAAAGCCAACCTGCAAAGACGTCCACTGGCTCCACCTAGAGGAGGACATGGGAATCCTGCTCCAAAGCCTTGACAACACCTGGTTTGGGCCATCTTCATTTTGACAATTCCCGCATCTCTGAATAATTTTTTCTGAAGACATTACTGATTATCCAACAAGTGATCTGAGCCCATGTCACTAGGATGACTTTTCCCATCATTTAGACTGATCTAAATGATCTTGTCAAACAGAAAGGGACAGACTGTTAAGAGTGTCAAAAGACCAAATTTTTGCCAAATTTGAGCAACAAAACAGGCTTAGAAAGAGTGGTTCCCAGGCTAAGCATTTACCTGAGTCCTGAAGCACCTGCCTTGGGTCTGCCAGGTGCAGCACTGGGAGGGCTTTCAGTGTGGAGCAGGCCTGGTCAGCATGTGCCCTCCTGCCCAGCCCCAGGCTCCAGGCTCCCTGGCTGCAGTCACTGTCCTGTGCAAGTTCCCAGGACCCTACTTTTCTCCAGGGTTCTGTGGGTGTCCACCATGAAGGTCACTGAGGAAGTCTGTGAGGACATGGGCTCATAGCATGTGCTCAGACCCACCTCCCCTCTCATTCCCCATCCTCCCCATCCTCCCCATCCTCCCCAACCTGTGTGCATGGAGAACTTTGCCATCTGAGCCCCCATACTCTCCTCATTCACCCTTGGGCTACCTATACCTGAATGCAATGCCAAAACCCAGATACTTTCTCTAATGGTAGATCTCAGAGCTCCTGCACCTCCTGTGCCTCATCCTCCCCCTTCAAAAGTGTGGATCCTGCAGTTCTAGCTGGGAGTCCATCTGTGATCAGGAACAGGCTCCCGGAGGTCCCAGATGTGGGGTCAATGAGGCATCAGCACAGTGACCCAGTGACCATGGCTACAAACTCACACTCAGGGTCTTTGGGAAAACATTTTATCTGCAATTAAATTCTATCTTTATTGTGTTACAAAACAGCACACATCATTGGGGAAGGTGGAGAAGGTGAGAGCAGGAGGAAGCGGTGGGCTGCATGGAGACACACAGGAGACCTCAGCCCCGGAGCCAGGTGGGCGTCTCTGCGGTCTGTGAGCAGGGAGATGGAGGCCAGCAGAAGCAGCCAAACCTTGAGCACTCCGCTGTTAAAGCTGATCAGGAGGCACTTGGTAGACGCCTCCACTCCACCTCTGACCAGGGCTGCATTGGCCTTCGCCTCCTTTCCACGTGGCAGGGCTGAGCAAGACCATTGTCTTAGAGAGCAGGGGACATCTGCAGTCCGGATTTTCCAAAAGAGCCAAGGCTGCCTTTCCGTGTGAGGATGGCTTGTGTTACCTGTCACTACAGCCACTTCTTCCCTGGAAGGGCAGAAACAAGAACCTCTCAGGTCAGTGTCATCCCTCAAGCCATGGGGATCAGATCTTTTCTCTAGTTATGGTCCCCCCATCAGCTGTCCCTTTCATCTATGGACTAGACCCATCATCTCAGGCCTGGTCAGGAGCACAATCTGCAGCCACACACTGATGTGCCAAGAGCCAACATTAGGATCCAGGATGACTCCAGACCTGCCTGTGGAGGAAGCGAGTACCCACCACACCACGCCTGTCCCTGCCTCAACATGCCTGGTCCTACTGCCTGCCCGCTTCAGCTGAGCTTGGCTCAGATGTGTCTAGGATGGGGTTGCCCTGGTCTTTATCTTGGCATTTGTTTTGTCTTGACCTGGCTCAGCTCAGCCTGGACTTGGTCTGGGCTTTTAGTCTTCTATGGACCCTTGGCCTTGTGACTTATCCTACTCTGTTTACACAGGCTTCTGTGTGCTCCTCGATTTAACTTCAGTCTAGGTATGTCCAAGTCTCTGAACGAGCCCACCAACCCATGGGGCTCTCTTGGGGACAGCTGCTTGGTAGACAGTGCCTGTCACCTCACTGGAACAGTCAGGCAGAACAGCCTCATAGGCCACAGGACAGGACTCGGCCTCTCCTTAACCGGCCCCTGTCTGCATCCTTCCCTTGGAGGGTGCTGCTAGTACCACACAGAGCTGGGCCCGGGGGCAGATGGGCCTGGATTCTGGTACCTTCTCTGCCCCTCATTGCTTGGGTTCCACTGACAAAGTCACATCAATCCCCTGAGCACCTCTGCCATTTGGAAACTGAGGGGATCCCTGCTCCCTTACAGACTTGAGGCAGGTGGTCCATGACATCAGGTATGTCGAGCATCCTGCTGACTGAGGGCAGGAAAAAAGCTCTCAACTTAGGAAAGCTCTTTACTCCCCAGTTTTACCCCAGGATGGAGCCAGAAGCTCTTCCTACCCTTGTGCCTTTTCAAGTTGGACTGGACCTATGACGTTCCTTCCCAGTGCCCCTCAGTTCCTGCTCCCACGCAGCCGACTTGCTCTATGCTCACATCCTCTCCCTCTTCCTCTCCAATCCTACTGCCTGTCTCCCCCTGCAAAAGAAGGCTCAGTAACACGCCTTGAGTTGGGTGCTGGGGCAGAGGCCAGTCCTGCAGCTCAAGAGAGGGCCCTGCTTATTCTGGAGGGTGATGGTGCCAGCTCTGTGGCTGTGCCCTTCTTGAGGGTGGCCTGCCAGCCTGGCCAGGGCACTGCTGAGGGATGGAGCCTTGCACAAGAATGCTCCAGGGCTACTGGAAGAGAGCTGCAGAGAGTGGCAGGCAGCAGTGCAGGAATCTAGAGGCCAGGGCAGAGGCCTGTGTGGGAAAGGCTGCTATATACCATCTAGTAGACAAGTAGACCTTCCCCCACACCCCCAAAGACCCAGCTAATGAATGTACGCGTCGTATTCCACAGACACATACCTATGGACCAAGGTCAAAACTTCCGAACCAGAACTGTGCAGAGAGGGGGTGCCTTGTCCTGAGGCCATCTGACAGCTGGATCTGTTCCTGCTCCCTGTGGCCTTCTGTGCAGCTGCACCATGTTCTTCCCACTCTGTCCAGCTTCTCAGCTCCTTCACCTTCACTCCTCATCACACAGTGTTTCCTCCCTTGGTTTGAAAAAGAATTTTCTTATCACACTGCACTGCCCATTTCATGGGCGCATCCTGCCTTACTGGATAAACACTTCCTCCTGCCCCTTTTCAAGTGCTTTACAATTTCTAGAAGTGGACAAGTGAGCCAGAGTTCCTTCTGATTGTTCCATCTGCATTATTGAGCCCAAGGCATGTGTGTTGAGGCTGGATTGTGTGCTGGTCCAGTTATGAACTTACTTTCCATATACGTCCTACTGGCTTTTTGGCCTGTAGTTTATTTGAAAATATCCATTTCAACTCATCCTCAGTGACACTTGATTTTAAGAAATGTCTTTGCTGATCAGAGGGTGGCTTTGCTTTTATTTATGTTTCTGAGTGCCAGATTCTAAAGCCCTACTAAGGTGGATGCGTTTGCCCAATCTCTCAGTTTTCAGCGGTTTCTTTTTCTCCTGAAAGTCCCTGTTGGTTGCTCTGAATGAAAGTATATATGGTTTTCTTAAACTCTAACTTCAGGTTCAGAGGAGGCCTGTAGAGCCCAAGCCAAGCTGTGATCTTTGGTTTGGGTTTTTCTAGAGGGAAGCAGTGGTGGAGGCTCCAGGAGAAGAGTCATTTGGAGGGACCAGAGGGCCAGGAGAAGCCTGGGGAGGGAGAGCAGCCCTGGAAGCTGGATGGAAGCAGGGGAGACAGCAAGGGGGTATTAGCCTTCACAGTTGGGCTCTAGGACAGAGCTGGCCCGTGGCCCCAAACCCTCCCAGCTCTGCTGCATCCTCCTTCAATGCCATGTGCATGGGAACATGTGTGTAGAAGCCATGCTCGGCCATGGCAGGGCTCACATTTGGACATTTCAGCCCACCCTATGCTGCTAGGACCAGACTCTGGGCCGCCTGTTCCCTCCTGTTCTCATGGCTTATGACCTGGAGATCTCTCCACCGAGTCTTGCTAACACCCATACTCAGGATTCACCTGAGTCATGTTCAGTTGCAATCATGGCGCTGCTCTACTCCAGGTCCCTCCCTGGCCATGCAGAGTACGGGTCGCATGAGGCATCTACAAAAGGAAAATCAGCAATCACCACCTGTTGCAGGCTGGTTTGCTGTTTTGTTCATTGTCTCAATTTAATGATGAGATGGAGAAAAGGTTAATAATGCAGGAATGTTTATGTCTGTAGCTATTCCATTATGAATAGCTACAAAAGTGTGTTGAACTACACTTCCAGTACTCAACACTAGCATCCATTCAACCAAGAACACACCTTTGCCCTAACAAAGTAGTGCAATGCACATGAATGTTCTGCTTGCTTTGTTTTTGTCTTATGTATCAATGAAATTATCAACCAACATTCTTGTCAGAACTACACTCAACTATCAGCCAGTGAATAGCACAAGCAAATTCTCTTCTTGAATTAGATAGCATGGAGCATTTGCTATGAGATTGATCTTGTCCATGATGGTTCTGTGGCAACCATCAGCTGGCTACAGATACAAAAGTCCAGCCAGAACTGAAGCATTTAGTGAAAAGCCCTTGATCTGTGGAATTTACAATCGAGAGAGGTTTATTTTAAGATGATTTGTGAAGTGTGTGTCACATCCTCTGTACCAGTGAAGTTAATAATGAGCACACAAGTGCTCTTCAGAAAGCCTGCTGATTGACATCCAATGGAACCACAGGTGGGGTGCAGGGAGGGGCCCACTGGGGGCCTCTGAAGTCCCAGGAGGGCTACAGGGCATGGCGCACCACTGGGTGAGGCCCAGAACAAAGCAAGGCCCAGGCCCACCCCACTCAGATCCTTTCCCCACTCACCTGCTAGGCCTGGAGCTCTTGTTCCTCTCCTCAGTGCTACTCCTCCCACTGGGCACAGAGCAGAACATGGTGAGTATGTCCCCAAAATGCTGGAACTCAAGATGGGGAAGAAGAACCCACTCTCAAACCCCAACACTTCTTCCAGGAAGGAACAGCCAGGACAGCCAAATGTCTCCAGGAACCATCACAAGCTGGGTACATGAAGGTCAGCTACACATTTAGAGCAGCCATGCACCACACAAGAGGAGGCCAAGAAATTAAAACTCCCAGTATCTCAAGATCCCAAAAGGAACCATAGAACAAACTCTACAAAAAAACAAGCCAAAAAGGAAATACTGAAAAGAGTCCAGGTGGCTGAGTAGGCAGACCATGAAGCTAACAGTGGCTGTCATCAGAGTGAATGAGAGCCCAGTAAAGAAGAGGACCTGGGATGAGGGCAGAGACCCCGTTTCCAGGCTTTCCTTAGGGAGGCCCCTGGGAAGGAGGCTGCCTGTGCAAAAGGAGGCTCAGGGTTGGGGGCAGGAAATGTCTACCTCAGGGGTTTTAACCTCAAGACCACAGCTCTGGCACAGTGTGGAAAGGTACCACGCAACAGTCTGTCAGCAGCCACAGATCAATCCACTAAAGGAGAGGACAGAACAACCCAGCAAGGATGCCCAAATGTCTCCAGGAACCATCAGAAGCTGGGGACATGAAGGTCAGCTACACATGTAGAGTAGCCATGCCCCTCACGAGAGGCAGCCAAGAAATTCAAAGCCCCAAACAAAGCACATAACCAGCTCTACAGAAAAAAAGAAAAGAAAAGAAATAAAAAAATTAAACCAATCAAAAAAGGAAATACTCGAAAACAAAGAAGAAGGGTGCCCACTGAAAACACTGGAAGAAAAACACTCACCATATTCTCATAAGGAAGATAACACTAGCGAGAGGGTTGTGCTCACCAGCAAGACACCAAGGAACAACTGCAGTGAAGACAGATGGGATGGGGACAAAGGGCCCACAGGACCTAAACATTGGTGAGAAAGAGGCTCAGAAAAAGAGGACCAGAGGAGTCTAGCAAACAGCGCACAACCACAGTAAGCAAGAGACATTGAGCACTGGTGAGCGAGGGGCACTCACCCTCAACACAAAGGAGAGACTTACCCTTGAGCAGGAGGGCACTCACCCTCAGGACACTAAAGAGACTCACCCACAGGGCTCAGAGTCCTGGGCACCTTTGGCAGAGATGCCCTCAGCCCCAAGTCTCCCTTATCTGGGCCACGGTGGGACAGTGGTGCCCTTTTCCCGGGTCTCAGCAGGTCCTCCATAACGGTGGAAAGATGTTCTCTGCCAAAACTCTGGTCCAAAGGCCAGAAAAGGCTGTGTCAGGTGGGATGGATCCGGGTCCTGGGTGCCCTTGGAGTTGAGATCCCCTAACAGTGTTCTTGGGGTCGCAGGTTTTGAGCACAAGGCTGCCCGCAGGGCCGCTTCGAAGGCCAAAAGCCAGGTGTTTGCCAGGAGGAACTCTCCACCTAGCTCCAAGTCTCCAGGGTGGCGGCCTCCACAGGGACTCTTCACCCCTCCGGCCAAAGAGGGTGTCCCGTCCCGGCATGGGAGAGAAAGACCCCAGCCACACAGTTCACTCCCCAGGCGCCAGGTGGCCTCAGGGCTCAGGGGAGACTGGGCCCTGGCGGGCAACGGGGAAGTCCCCCCACCCACAGGCCCAGAGGACACTGAGCCCTGGCAGGCGAGGGGAGCTCACCCACAGGGCCCAGGGCAGACTGAGCCCTGGCGAGGGAGGGGCACCACCCACGGGCCCCAGAGGAGACCCACTGGGAACTGCTGGGCGAGGGGCGCTCACCCCTCAGGACCCAGAGGGGACTGAGCCGGGGGCACTCAGCCTCGGGACACAGAGGACACTGGGGACCAGCGGGCGAGGGGCGCTCACCCGCGGGCCCCAGAGGTCACTGGTCCCTGGCGCGCCTGGGGGGCTAACCCCAGAGGCCCGGGCACACCGAGGACCCGCGGGCGAGGGGCGCTCACCCGCAGGCCCCGGAGGACAAGGAAGCCTGCTGGGCCCCCCCACAAGGCAGGCGGCTCACCCACAGGACCCTGGGGACACTGGGCACTGGCGGGCGAGGGGCGCTCACCCGCAGGACCCAGTGCAGAAGGAATGCCAGGGACCCAGGGGCCCTGCCAAGCAGGACCCTGGGGAAAGGGAACAGGGCTGGGACCGCGGGGAGTTGGGGGAGTTGGGGCGGGGGCCAGCAGGCGCGCACCAGCAGCATGCCCAAGCACACTGAGCACTGAAGGCCCAGGGGCGCTCACCAGCAGGGCCCAGAGCGCCCTGGGGACTGCAGGCCGCCTGGGGCGCTCACCCACAGCCGGCAGGCCAGGCCCAGCACTGCTGAAGGGAGGGGTGCTAACCCCCAGGAAGGAAGGAAGCCTAAGCCCCCCACCCCCAGGGCCGGGGCGGCTCCCCTGCACACTCAGGGCCGGCCCGGAGCACTGCTGGGTGAGGGGCGCTCACCCCCAGAACCCCGAGCAGCCTGAGCGGCGCTGGGGGGCTGAGGGAGCTCACCCGCAGCAACCCTGGAGAATGAGTGCCTGTGGGCGAGGGGCGCTCACCCACAGGGCTCAGAGTCCTGGGCACCTTTGGCGGAGATGCCCTCAGCCCCAAGTCTCCCTTACCTGGGCCAGGGTGGGACAGTGGTGCCCTTTTCCCGGGTCTCAGCAGGTCCTCCATGACGGTGGGGAGATGTCCTCTGTCCAATCTCCCAGGCTCCCGCCCAGGCGGGCGTGGCTCCGGATCCAAGGGTCCCACAGGGTTCTTCCCTGGGGCCCAGAGAGCGCCCGCTGGCGCGTCCCAGGAGATCCCCACAAGCCTTGGACATCCACATCCACTCTTCCCAGGGACCTCCGCCATCCCGGGCAGCTTGTGGTCATGCACAGGAGCACAGCCCCATGGGCCCAAAGGCCAGAAAATGCTGTGGCAGGCGGGATGGATCCGGGTCCTGGGTGCCCTTGGAGTTGAGATCCCCTAACAGTGTTCTTGGGGTCGCAGGTTTTGAGCACAAGGCTGCCTGCAGGGCCGCTTCGAAGGCCAAAAGCCAGGTGTTTGCCAGGAGGAACTCTCCACCTAGCTCCAAGTCTCCAGGGTGGCGGCCTCCACAGGGACTCTTCACCCCTCCGGCCAAAGAGGGTGTCCCGTCCCGGCGTGGGAGAGAAAGACCCCAGCCACACAGTTCACTCCCCAGGCGCCAGGTGGCCTCAGGGCTCAGGGGAGACTGGGCCCTGGAGGGCAACGGGGAAGTCCGGGCCCCACAGGCCCAGAGGACACTGAGCCCTGGCGGGCGAGGGGCGCTCACCCACAGGGCCCAGGGCAGACTGAGCCCTGGCGAGGGAGGGACACCACCCACGGGCCCCAGAGGAGACCCACTGGGAACTGCTGGGCGATGGGCGCTCACACCTCAGGACCCAGAGGGGACTGAGCCGGGGGCGCTCAGCCTCGGGACACAGAGGACACTGGGGACCAGCGGGCGAGGGGCGCTCACCCGCGGGCCCCAGAGGTCACTGGTCCCTGGCGCGCCTGGGGGGCTAACCCCAGAGGCCCGGGCACACCGAGGACCCGCGGGCGAGGGGCGCTCACCCGCAGGCCCCGGAGGACAAGGAAGCCTGCTGGGCCCCCCCACAAGGCAGGCGGCTCACCCACAGGACCCTGGGGACACTGGGCACTGGCGGGCGAGGGGCGCTCACCCGCAGGACGCAGTGCAGAAGGAATGCCAGGGACCCAGGGGCCCTGCCAAGCAGGACCCTGGGGAAAGGGAACAGGGCTGGGACCGCGGGGAGTTGGGGCGGGGGCCGCCAGGCGCGCACCAGCAGCAGGCCCAAGCACACTGAGCACTGAAGGCCCAGGGGCGCTCACCAGCAGGGCCCAGAGCGCCCTGGGGACTGCAGGCCGCCTGGGGCGCTCACCCACAGCCGGCAGGCCAGGCCCAGCACTGCTGGAGGGAGGGGTGCTAACCCCCAGGAAGGAAGCAAGCCTAAGCCCCCCACCCCCAGGGCCAGGGCGGCTCCCCTGCACACTCAGGGCCGGCCCGGAGCACTGCTGGGTGAGGGGCGCTCACCCCCAGAACCCCGAGCAGCCTGAGCGGCGCTGGGGGGCTGAGGGAGCTCACCCGCAGCAACCCTGGAGAATGAGTGCCTGTGGGCGAGGGGCGCTCACCCACAGGGCTCAGAGTCCTGGGCACCTTTGGCGGAGATGCCCTCAGCCCCAAGTCTCACTTACCTGGGCCAGGGTGGGACAGTGGTGCCCTTTTCCCGGGTCTCAGCAGGTCCTCCATGACGGTGGGGAGATGTCCTCTGTCCAATCTCCCAGGCTCCCGCCCAGGCGGGCGTGGCTCCGGATCCAAGGGTCCCACAGGGTGCTTCCCTGGGGCCCAGAGAGCGCCCGCTGGCGCGTCCCAGGAGATCCCCACAAGCCTTGGACATCCACATCCACTCTTCCCAGGGACCTCCGCCATCCCGGGCAGCTTGTGGTCATGCACAGGAGCACAGCCCCATGGGCCCAAAGGCCAGAAAATGCTGTGGCAGGCGGGATGGATCCGGGTCCTGGGTGCCCTTGGAGTTGAGATCCCCTAACAGTGTTCTTGGGGTCGCAGGTTTTGAGCACAAGGCTGCCTGCAGGGCCGCTTTGAAGGCCAAAAGCCAGGTGTTTGCCAGGAGGAACTCTCCACCTAGCTCCAAGTCTCCAGGGTGGCGGCCTCCACAGGGACTCTTCACCCCTCCGGCCAAAGAGGGTGTCCCGTCCCGGCATGGGAGAGAAAGACCCCAGCCACACAGTTCACTCCCCAGGCGCCAGGTGGCCTCAGGGCTCAGGGGAGACTGGGCCCTGGCGGGCAACGGGGAAGTCCCCCCACCCACAGGCCCAGAGGACACTGAGCCCTGGCAGGCGAGGGGCGCTCACCCACAGGCCCCAGGGCAGACTGAGCCCTGGCGAGGGAGGGGCACCACCCACGGGCCCCAGAGGAGACCCACTGGGAACTGCTGAGCGAGGGGCGCTCACCCCTCAGGACCCAGAGGGGACTGAGCCGGGGGCGCTCAGCCTCGGGACACAGAGGACACTGGGGACCAGCGGGCGAGGGGCGCTCACCCGCGGGCCCCAGAGGTCACTGGTCCCTGGCGCGCCTGGGGGGCTAACCCCAGAGGCCCGGGCACACCGAGGACCCGCGGGCGAGGGGCGCTCACCCGCAGGCCCCGGAGGACAAGGAAGCCTGCTGGGCCCCCCCACAAGGCAGGCGGCTCACCCACAGGACCCTGGGGACACTGGGCACTGGCGGGCGAGGGGCGCTCACCCGCAGGACGCAGTGCAGAAGGAATGCCAGGGACCCAGGGGCCCTGCCAAGCAGGACCCTGGGGAAAGGGAACAGGGCTGGGACCGCGGGGAGTTGGGGGAGTTGGGGCGGGGGCCAGCAGGCGCGCACCAGCAGCATGCCCAAGCACACTGAGCACTGAAGGCCCAGGGGCGCTCACCAGCAGGGCCCAGAGCGCCCTGGGGACTGCAGGCCGCCTGGGGCGCTCACCCACAGCCGGCAGGCCAGGCCCAGCACTGCTGAAGGGAGGGGTGCTAACCCCCAGGAAGGAAGGAAGCCTAAGCCCCCCACCCCCAGGGCCAGGGCGGCTCCCCTGCACACTCAGGGCCGGCCCGGAGCACTGCTGGGTGAGGGGCGCTCACCCCCAGAACCCCAAGCAGCCTGAGCGGCGCTGGGGGCCTGAGGGAGCTCACCCGCAGCAACCCTGGAGAATGAGTGCCTGTGGGCGAGGGGCGCTCACCCACAGGGCTCAGAGTCCTGGGCACCTTTGGCGGAGATGCCCTCAGCCCCAAGTCTCCCTTACCTGGGCCAGGGTGGGACAGTGCTGCCCTTTTCCCGGGTCTCAGCAGGTCCTCCATGACGGTGGGGAGATGTCCTCTGTCCAATCTCCCAGGCTCCCGCCCAGGCGGGCATGGCTCCGGATCCAAGGGTCCCACAGGGTTCTTCCCTGGGGCCCAGAGAGCGCCCGCGGGCGCGTCCCAGGAGATCCGCACAAGCCTTGGACATCCACATCCACTCTTCCCAGGGACCTCCGCCATCCCGGGCAGGTTGTGGTCATGCACAGGAGCACAGCCCCATGGGCCCAAAGGCCAGAAAATGCTGTGTCAGGTGGGATGGATCCGGGTCCTGGGTGCCCTTGGAGTTGAGATCCCCTAACAGTGTTCTTGGGGTCGCAGGTTTTGAGCACAAGGCTGCCTGCAGGGCCACTTGGAAGGCCAAAAGCCAGGTGTTTGCCAGGAGGAACTCTCCACCTAGCTCCAAGTCTCCAGGGTGGCGGCCTCCACAGGGACTCTTCACCCCTCCGGCCAAAGAGGGTGTCCTGTCCAGGCGTGGGAGAGAAAGACCCCAGCCACACAGTTCACTCCCCAGGCGCCAGGTGGCCTCAGGGCTCAGGGGAGACTGGGCCCTGGCGGGCAACGGGGAAGTCCCCCCCCCCACAGGCCCAGAGGACACTGAGCCCTGGCGGGCGAGGGGCGCTCACCCACAGGGCCCAGGGCAGACTGAGCCCTGGCGAGGGAGGGGCACCACCCACGGGCCCCAGAGGAGACCCACTGGGAACTGCTGGGCGAGGGGCGCTCACCCCTCAGGACCCAGAGGGGACTGAGCCGGGGGCGCTCAGCCTCGGGACACAGAGGACACTGGGGACCAGCGGGCGAGGGGCGCTCACCCGCGGGCCCCAGAGGTCACTGGTCCCTGGCGCGCCTGGGGGGCTAACCCCAGAGGCCCGGGCACACCGAGGACCCGCGGGCGAGGGGCGCTCACCCGCAGGCCCCGGAGGACAAGGAAGCCTGCTGGGCCCCCCCACAAGGCAGGCGGCTCACCCACAGGACCCTGGGGACACTGGGCACTGGCGGGCGAGGGGCGCTCACCCGCAGGACGCAGTGCAGAAGGAATGCAAGGGACCCAGGGGCCCTGCCAAGCAGGACCCTGGGGAAAGGGAACAGGGCTGGGACCGCGGGGAGTTGGGGCGGGGGCCGCCAGGCGCGCACCAGCAGCAGGCCCAAGCACACTGAGCACTGAAGGCCCAGGGGCGCTCACCAGCAGGGCCCAGAGCGCCCTGGGGACTGCAGGCCGCCTGGGGCGCTCACCCACAGCTGGCAGGCCAGGCTCAGCACTGCTGAAGGGAGGGGTGCTAACCCCCAGGAAGGAAGGAAGCCTAAGCCCCCCACCCCCAGGGCCGGGGCGGCTCCCCTGCACACTCAGGGCCGCCCGGAGCACTGCTGGGTGAGGGGCGCTCACCCCCAGAACCCCGAGCAGCCTGAGCGGCGCTGGGGGGCTGAGGGAGCTCACCCGCAGCAACCCTGGAGAATGAGTGCCTGTGGGCGAGGGGCGCTCACCCACAGGGCACAGAGTCCTGGGCACCTTTGGCGGAGATGCCCTCAGCCCCAAGTCTCCCTTACCTGGGCCAGGGTGGGACAGTGCTGCCCTTTTCCCGGGTCTCAGCAGGTCCTCCATGACGGTGGGGAGATGTCCTCTGTCCAATCTCCCAGGCTCCCGCCCAGGCGGGCGTGGCTCCGGATCCAAGGGTCCCACAGGGTTCTTCCCTGGGGCCCAGAGAGCGCCCGCTGGCGCGTCCCAGGAGATCCCCACAAGCCTTGGACATCCACATCCACTCTTCCAAGGGACCTCCGCCATCCCGGGCAGGTTGTGGTCATGCACAGGAGCACAGCCCCATGGGCCCAAAGGCCAGAAAATGCTGTGGCAGGCGGGATGGATCCGGGTCCTGGGTGCCCTTGGAGTTGAGATCCCCTAACAGTGTTCTTGGGGTCGCAGGTTTTGAGCACAAGGCTGCCTGCAGGGCCGCTTCGAAGGCCAAAAGCCAGGTGTTTGCCAGGAGGAACTCTCCACCTAGCTCCAAGTCTCCAGGGTGGCGGCCTCCACAGGGACTCTTCACCCCTCCGGCCAAAGAGGGTGTCCCGTCCTGGCGTGGGAGAGAAAGACCCCAGCCACACAGTTCACTCCCCAGGCGCCAGGTGGCCTCAGGGCTCAGGGGAGACTGGGCCCTGGCGGGCAACGGGGAAGTCCCCCCCCCCACAGGCCCAGAGGACACTGAGCCCTGGCGGGCGAGGGGCGCTCACCCACAGGGCCCAGGGCAGACTGAGCCCTGGCGAGGGAGGGGCACCACCCACGGGCCCCAGAGGAGACCCACTGGGAACTGCTGGGCGAGGGGCGCTCACCCCTCAGGACCCAGAGGGGACTGAGCCGGGGGCGCTCAGCCTCGGGACACAGAGGACACTGGGGACCAGCGGGCGAGGGGCGCTCACCCGCGGGCCCCAGAGGTCACTGGTCCCTGGCGCGCCTGGGGGGCTAACCCCAGAGGCCCGGGCACACGGAGGACCCGCGGGCGAGGGGCGCTCACCCGCAGGCCCCGGAGGACAAGGAAGCCTGCTGGGCCCCCCCACAAGGCAGGCGGCTCACCCACAGGACCCTGGGGACACTGGGCACTGGCGGGCGAGGGGCGCTCACCCGCAGGACGCAGTGCAGAAGGAATGCCAGGGACCCAGGGGCCCTGCCAAGCAGGACCCTGGGGAAAGGGAACAGGGCTGGGACCGCGGGGAGTTGGGGGAGTTGGGGCGGGGGCCAGCAGGCGCGCACCAGCAGCATGCCCAAGCACACTGAGCACTGAAGGCCCAGGGGCGCTCACCAGCAGGGCCCAGAGCGCCCTGGGGACTGCAGGCCGCCTGGGGCGCTCACCCACAGCCGGCAGGCCAGGCCCAGCACTGCTGAAGGGAGGGGTGCTAACCCCCAGGAAGGAAGGAAGCCTAAGCCCCCCACCCCCAGGGCCAGGGCGGCTCCCCTGCACACTCAGGGCCGGCCCGGAGCACTGCTGGGTGAGGGGCGCTCACCCCCAGAACCCCAAGCAGCCTGAGCGGCGCTGGGGGCCTGAGGGAGCTCACCCGCAGCAACCCTGGAGAATGAGTGCCTGTGGGCGAGGGGCGCTCACCCACAGGGCTCAGAGTCCTGGGCACCTTTGGCGGAGATGCCCTCAGCCCCAAGTCTCCCTTACCTGGGCCAGGGTGGGACAGTGCTGCCCTTTTCCCGGGTCTCAGCAGGTCCTCCATGACGGTGGGGAGATGTCCTCTGTCCAATCTCCCAGGTTCCCGCCCAGGCGGGCGTGGCTCCGGATCCAAGGGTCCCACAGGATTCTTCCCTGGGGCCCAGAGAGCGCCCGCTGGTGCGTCCCAGGAGATCCCCACAAGCCTTGGACATCCACATCCACTCTTCCCAGGGACCTCCGCAATCCCGGGCAGGTTGTGGTCATGCACAGGAGCACAGCCCCATGGGCCCAAAGGCCAGAAAATGCTGTGTCAGGCGGGATGGATCCAGGTCCTGGGTGCCCTTGGAGTTGAGATCCCCTAGCAGTGTTCTTGGGGTCGCAGGTTTTGAGCACAAGGCTGCCTGCAGGGCCGCTTTGAAGGCCAAAAGCCAGGTGTTTGCCAGGAGGAACTCTCCACCTAGCTCCAAGTCTCCAGGGTGGCGGCCTCCACAGGGACTCTTCACCCCTCCAGCCAAAGAGGGTGTCCCGTCCCGGCATGGGAGAGAAAGACCCCAGCCACACAGTTCACTCCCCAGGCGCCAGGTGGCCTCAGGGCTCAGGGGAGACTGGGCCCTGGCGGGCAACGGGGAAGTCCGCCCCCCACAGGCCCAGAGGACACTGAGCCCTGGCGGGCGAGGGGCGCTCACCCACAGGGCCCAGGGCAGACTGAGCCCTGGCGAGGGAGGGGCACCACCCACGGGCCCCAGAGGAGACCCACTGGGAACTGCTGGGCGAGGGGCGCTCACCCCTCAGGACCCAGAGGGGACTGAGCCGGGGGCGCTCAGCCTCGGGACACAGAGGACACTGGGGACCAGCGGGCGAGGGGCGCTCACCCACGGGCCCCAGAGGTCACTGGTCCCTGGCGCGCCTGGGGGGCTAACCCCAGAGGCCCGGGCACACCGAGGACCCGCGGGCGAGGGGCGCTCACCCGCAGGCCCCGGAGGACAAGGAAGCCTGCTGGGCCCCCCCACAAGGCAGGCGGCTCACCCACAGGACCCTGGGGACACTGGGCACTGGCGGGCGAGGGGCGCTCACCCGCAGGACGCAGTGCAGAATGAATGCCAGGGACCCAGGGGCCCTGCCAAGCAGGACCCTGGGGAAAGGGAACAGGGCTGGGACCGCGGGGAGTTGGGGCGGGGGCCGCCAGGCGCGCACCAGCAGCAGGCCCAAGCACACTGAGCACTGAAGGCCCAGGGGCGCTCACCAGCAGGGCCCAGAGCGCCCTGGGGACTGCAGGCCGCCTGGGGCGCTCACCCACAGCCCACAGGCCAGGCCCCGCACTGCTGGAGGGAGGGGTGCTAACCCCCAGGAAGGAAGCAAGCCTAAGCCCCCCACCCCCAGGGCCGGGGCGGCTCCCCTGCACACTCAGGGCCGGCCCGGAGCACTGCTGGGTGAGGGGCGCTCACCCCCAGAACCCCAAGCAGCCTGAGCGGCGCTGGGGGGCTGAGGGAGCTCACCTGCAGCAACCCTGGAGAATGAGTGCCTGTGGGCGAGGGGCGCTCACCCACAGGGCTCAGAGTCCTGGGCACCTTTGGCGGAGATGCCCTCAGCCCCAAGTCTCCCTTACCTGGGCCAGGGTGGGACAGTGCTGCCCTTTTCCCGGGTCTCAGCAGGTCCTCCATGACGGTGGGGAGATGTCCTCTGTCCAATCTCCCAGGCTCCCGCCCAGGCGGGCGTGGCTCCGGATCCAAGGGTCCCACAGGGTTCTTCCCTGGGGCCCAGAGAGCGCCCGCGGGCGCGTCCCAGGAGATCCGCACAAGCCTTGGACATCCACATCCACTCTTCCCAGGGACCTCCGCCATCCTGGGCAGGTTGTGGTCATGCACAGGAGCACAGCCCCATGGGCCCAAAGGCCAGAAAATGCTGTGTCAGGTGGGATGGATCCGGGTCCTGGGTGCCCTTGGAGTTGAGATCCCCTAACAGTGTTCTTGGGGTCGCAGGTTTTGAGCACAAGGCTGCCTGCAGGGCCACTTGGAAGGCCAAAAGCCAGGTGTTTGCCAGGAGGAACTCTCCACCTAGCTCCAAGTCTCCAGGGTGGCGGCCTCCACAGGGACTCTTCACCCCTCCGGCCAAAAAGGGTGTCCCGTCCAGGCGTGGGAGAGAAAGACCCCAGCCACACAGTTCACTCCCCAGGCGCCAGGTGGCCTCAGGGCTCAGGGGAGACTGGGCCCTGGCGGGCAACGGGGAAGTCCCCCCCCCCCACCCACAGGCCCAGAGGACACTGAGCCCTGGCAGGCGAGGGGCGCTCACCCACACGGCCCAGGGCAGACTGAGCCCTGGCGAGGGAGGGGCACCACCCACGGGCCCCAGAGGAGACCCACTGGGAACTGCTGGGCGAGGGGCGCTCACCCCTCAGGACCCAGAGGGGACTGAGCCGGGGCTGCTCAGCCTCGGGACACAGAGGACACTGGGTACCAGCGGGCGAGGGGCGCTCACCCGCGGGCCCCAGAGATCACTGGTCCCTGGCGCGCCTGGGGGGCTAACCCCAGAGGCCCGGGCACACCGAGGACCCGCGGGCGAGGGGCGCTCACCCGCAGGCCCCGGAGGACAAGGAAGCCTGCTGGGCCCCCCCACAAGGCAGGCGGCTCACCCACAGGACCCTGGGGACACTGGGCACTGGCGGGCGAGGGGCGCTCACCCGCAGGACGCAGTGCAGAAGGAATGCCAGGGACCCAGGGGCCCTGCCAAGCAGGACCCTGGGGAAAGGGAACAGGGCTGGGACCGCGGGGAGTTGGGGCGGGGGCCGCCAGGCGCGCACCAGCAGCACGCCCAAGCACACTGAGCACTGAAGGCCCAGGGGCGCTCACCAGCAGGGCCCAGAGCGCCCTGGGGACTGCAGGCCGCCTGGGGCGCTCACCCACAGCCGGCAGGCCAGGCTCAGCACTGCTGAAGGGAGGGGTGCTAACCCCCAGGAAGTAAGGAAGCCTAAGCCCCCCACCCCCAGGGCCGGGGCGGCTCCCCTGCACACTCAGGGCCGGCCCGGAGCACTGCTGGGTGAGGGGCGCTCACCCCCAGAACCCCGAGCAGCCTGAGCGGCGCTGGGGGGCTGAGGGAGCTCACCCGCAGCAACCCTGGAGAATGAGTGCCTGTGGGCGAGGGGCGCTCACCCACAGGGCTCAGAGTCCTGGGCACCTTTGGCGGAGATGCCCTCAGCCCCAAGTCTCCCTTACCTGGGCCAGGGTGGGACAGTGCTGCCCTTTTCCCGGGTCTCAGCAGGTCCTCCATGACGGTGGGGAGATGTCTTCTGTCCAATCTCCCAGGCTCCCGCCCAGGCGGGCGTGGCTCCGGATCCAAGGGTCCCACAGGGTTCTTCCCTGGGGCCCAGAGAGCGCCCGCTGGCGCGTCCCAGGAGATCCCCACAAGCCTTGGACATCCACATCCACTCTTCCCAGGGACCTCCGCCATCCCGGGCAGGTTGTGGTCATGCACAGGAGCACAGCCCCATGGGCCCAAAGGCCAGAAAATGCTGTGTCAGGCGGGATGGATCCGGGTCCTGGGTGCCCTTGGAGTTGAGATCCCCTAACAGTGTTCTTGGGGTCGCAGGTTTTGAGCACAAGGCTGCCTGCAGGGCCGCTTCGAAGGCCAAAAGCCAGGTGTTTGCCAGGAGGAACTCTCCACCTAGCTCCAAGTCTCCAGGGTGGCGGCCTCCACAGGGACTCTTCACCCCTCCGGCCAAAGAGGGTGTCCCGTCCTGGCGTGGGAGAGAAAGACCCCAGCCACACAGTTCACTCCCCAGGCGCCAGGTGGCCTCAGGGCTCAGGGGAGACTGGGCCCTGGCGGGCAACGGGGAAGTCCCCCCCCCCACAGGCCCAGAGGACACTGAGCCCTGGCGGGCGAGGGGCGCTCACCCACAGGGCCCAGGGCAGACTGAGCCCTGGCGAGGGAGGGGCACCACCCACGGGCCCCAGAGGAGACCCACTGGGAACTGCTGGGCGAGGGGCGCTCACCCCTCAGGACCCAGAGGGGAGTGAGCCAGGGGCGCTCAGCCTCCGGACACAGAGGACACTGGGGACCAGCGGGCGAGGGGCGCTCACCCGCGGGCCCCAGAGGTCACTGGTCCCTGGCGCGCCTGGGGGGCTAACCCCAGAGGCCCGGGCACACCGAGGACCCGCGGGCGAGGGGCGCTCACCCGCAGGCCCCGGAGGACAAGGAAGCCTGCTGGGCCCCCCCACAAGGCAGGCGGCTCACCCACAGGACCCTGGGGACACTGGGCACTGGCGGGCGAGGGGCGCTCACCCGCAGGACGCAGTGCAGAATGAATGCCAGGGACCCAGGGGCCCTGCCAAGCAGGACCCTGGGGAAAGGGAACAGGGCTGGGACCGCGGGGAGTTGGGGCGGGGGCCACCAGGTGCGCACCAGCAGCAGGCCCAAGCACACTGAGCACTGAAGGCCCAGGGGCGCTCACCAGCAGGGCCCAGAGCGCCCTGGGGACTGCAGGCCGCCTGGGGCGCTCACCCACAGCCAGCAGGCCAGGCCCAGCACTGCTGGAGGGAGGGGTGCTAACCCCCAGGAAGGAAGCAAGCCTAAGCCCCCCACCCCCAGGGCCGGGGCGGCTCCCCTGCACACTCAGGGCCGCCCGGAGCACTGCTGGGTGAGGGGCGCTCACCCCCAGAACCCCGAGCAGCCTGAGCGGCGCTGGGGGGCTGAGGGAGCTCACCCGCAGCAACCCTGGAGAATGAGTGCCTGAGGGCGAGGGGCGCTCACCCACAGGGCTCAGAGTCCTGGGCACCTTTGGCGGAGATGCCCTCAGCCCCAAGTCTCCCTTACCTGGGCCAGGGTGGGACAGTGGTGCCCTTTTCCCGGGTCTCAGCAGGTCCTCCATGACGGTGGGGAGATGTCCTCTGTCCAATCTCCCAGGCTCCCGCCCAGGCGGGCGTGGCTCCGGATCCAAGGGTCCCACAGGGTTCTTCCCTGGGGCCCAGAGAGCGCCCGCTGGCGCTTCCCAGGAGATCCCCACAAGCCTTGGACATCCACATCCACTCTTCCCAGGGACCTCCGCAATCCCGGGCAGGTTGTGGTCATGCACAGGAGCACAGCCCCATGGGCCCAAAGGCCAGAAAATGCTGTGTCAGGCGGGATGGATCCGGGTCCTGGGTGCCCTTGGAGTTGAGATCCCCTAACAGTGTTCTTGGGGTCGCAGGTTTTGAGCACAAGGCTGCCTGCAGGGCCGCTTCGAAGGCCAAAAGCCAGGTGTTTGCCAGGAGGAACTCTCCACCTAGCTCCAAGTCTCCAGGGTGGCGGCCTCCACAGGGACTCTTCACCCCACCGGCCAAAGAGGGTGTCCCGTCCCGGCGTGGGAGAGAAAGACCCCAGCCACACAGTTCACTCCCCAGGCACCAGGTGGCCTCAGGGCTCAGGGGAGACTGGGCCCTGGCGGGCAACGGGGAAGTCCCCCCCCCACACAGGCCCAGAGGACACTGAGCCCTGGCGGGCGAGGGGCGCTCACCCACAGGGCCCAGGGCAGACTGAGCCCTGGCGAGGGAGGGGCACCACCCACGGGCCCCAGAGGAGACCCACTGGGAACTGCTGGGCGAGGGGCGCTCACCCCTCAGGACCCAGAGGGGACTGAGCCGGGGGCGCTCAGCCTCGGGACACAGAGGACACTGGGGACCAGCGGGCGAGGGGCGCTCACCCGCGGGCCCCAGAGGTCACTGGTCCCTGGCGCGCCTGGGGGGCTAACCCCAGAGGCCCGGGCACACCGAGACCCGCGGGCGAGGGGCGCTCACCCGCAGGCCCCGGAGGACAAGGAAGCCTGCTGGGCCCCCCCACAAGGCAGGCGGCTCACCCACAGGACCCTGGGGACACTGGGCATGGCGGGCGAGGGGCGCTCACCCGCAGGACGCAGTGCAGAATGAATGCCAGGGACCCAGGGGCCCTGCCAAGCAGGACCCTGGGGAAAGGGAACAGGGCTGGGACCGCGGGGAGTTGGGGCGGGGGCCGCCAGGCGCGCACCAGCAGCAGGCCCAAGCACACTGAGCACTGAAGGCCCAGGGGCGCTCACCAGCAGGGCCCAGAGCGCCCTGGGGACTGCAGGCCGCCTGGGGCGCTCACCCACAGCCAGCAGGCCAGGCCCAGCACTGCTGGAGGGAGGGGTGCTAACCCCCAGGAAGGAAGCAAGCCTAAGCCCCCCACCACCAGGGCCGGGGCGGCTCCCCTGCACACTCAGGGCCGCCCGGAGCACTGCTGGGTGAGGGGCGCTCACCCCCAGAACCCCGAGCAGCCTGAGCGGCGCTGGGGGGCTGAGGGAGCTCACCCGCAGCAACCCTGGAGAATGAGTGCCTGTGGGCGAGGGGCGCTCACCCACAGGGCTCAGAGTCCTGGGCACCTTTGGCGGAGATGCCCTCAGCCCCAAGTCTCCCTTACCTGGGCCAGGGTGGGACAGTGGTGCCCTTTTCCCGGGTCTCAGCAGGTCCTCCATGACGGTGGGGAGATGTCCTCTGTCCAATCTCCCAGGCTCCCGCCCAGGCGGGCGTGGCTCCGGATCCAAGGGTCCCACAGGGTTCTTCCCTGGGGCCCAGAGAGCGCCCGCTGGCGCTTCCCAGGAGATCCCCACAAGCCTTGGACATCCACATCCACTCTTCCCAGGGACCTCCGCAATCCCGGGCAGGTTGTGGTCATGCACAGGAGCACAGCCCCATGGGCCCAAAGGCCAGAAAATGCTGTGTCAGGCGTGATGGATCCGGGTCCTGGGTGCCCTTGGAGTTGAGATCCCCTAACAGTGTTCTTGGGGTCGCAGGTTTTGAGCACAAGGCTGCCTGCAGGGCCGCTTCGAAGGCCAAAAGCCAGGTGTTTGCCAGGAGGAACTCTCCACCTAGCTCCAAGTCTCCAGGGTGGCGGCCTCCACAGGGACTCTTCACCCCTCCGGCCAAAGAGGGTGTCCCGTCCTGGCGTGGGAGAGAAAGACCCCAGCCACACAGTTCACTCCCCAGGCGCCAGGTGGCCTCAGGGCTCAGGGGAGACTGGGCCCTGGCGGGCAACGGGGAAGTCCCCCCCCCCCACAGGCCCAGAGGACACTGAGCCCTGGCGGGCGAGGGGCGCTCACCCACAGGGCCCAGGGCAGACTGAGCCCTGGCGAGGGAGGGGCACCACCCACGGGCCCCAGAGGAGACCCACTGGGAACTGCTGGGCGAGGGGCGCTCACCCCTCAGGACCCAGAGGGGACTGAGCCGGGGGCGCTCAGCCTCGGGACACAGAGGACACTGGGGACCAGCGGGCGAGGGGCGCTCACCCGTGGGCCCCAGAGGTCACTGGTCCCTGGCGCGCCTGGGGGGCTAACCCCAGAGGCCCGGGCACACCGAGGACCCGCGGGCGAGGGGCGCTCACCCGCAGGCCCCGGAGGACAAGGAAGCCTGCTGGGCCCCCCCACAAGGCAGGCGGCTCACCCACAGGACCCTGGGGACACTGGGCACTGGCGGGCGATGGGCGCTCACCCGCAGGACGCAGTGCAGAATGAATGCCAGGGACCCAGGGGCTCTGCCAAGCAGGACCCTGGGGAAAGGGAACAGGGCTGGGACCGCGGGGAGTTGGGGCGGGGGCCGCCAGGCGCGCACCAGCAGCAGGCCCAAGCACACTGAGCACTGAAGGCCCAGGGGCGCTCACCAGCAGGGCCCAGAGCGCCCTGGGGACTGCAGGCCGCCTGGGGCGCTCACCCACAGCCGGCAGGCCAGGCCCAGCACTGCTGGAGGGAGGGGTGCTAACCCCCAGGAAGGAAGCAAGCCTAAGCCCCCCACCCCCAGGGCCGGGGCGGCTCCCCTGCACACTCAGGGCCGCCCGGAGCACTGCTGGGTGAGGGGCGCTCACCCCAGAACCCCGAGCAGCCTGAGCAGCGCTGGGGGGCTGAGGGAGCTCACCCGCAGCAACCCTGGAGAATGAGTGCCTGTGGGCGAGGGGCGCTCACCCACAGGGCTCAGAGTCCTGGGCACCTTTGGCGGAGATGCCCTCAGCCCAAGTCTCCCTTACCTGGGCCAGGGTGGGACAGTGCTGCCCTTTTCCCGGGTCTCAGCAGGTCCTCCATGACGGTGGGGAGATGTCCTCTGTCCAATCTCCCAGGCTCCCGCCCAGGCGGGCGTGGCTCCGGATCCAAGGGTCCCACAGGGTTCTTCCCTGGGGCCCAGAGAGCGCCCGCTGGCGCGTCCCAGGAGATCCCCACAAGCCTTGGACATCCACATCCACTCTTCCCAGGGACCTCTGCAATCCCGGGCAGGTTGTGGTCATGCACAGGAGCACAGCCCCATGGGCCCAAAGGCCAGAAAATGCTGTGTCAGGCGGGATGGATCCGGGTCCTGGGTGCCCTTGGAGTTGAGATCCCCTAACAGTGTTCTTGGGGTCGCAGGTTTTGAGCACAAGGCTGCCTGCAGGGCCGCTTCGAAGGCCAAAAGCCAGGTGTTTGCCAGGAGGAACTCTCCACCTAGCTCCAAGTCTCCAGGGTGGCGGCCTCCACAGGGACTCTTCACCCCTCCGGCCAAAGAGGGTGTCCCGTCCCGGCGTGGGAGAGAAAGACCCCAGCCACACAGTTCACTCCCCAGGCGCCAGGTGGCCTCAGGGCTCAGGGGAGACTGGGCCCTGGTGGGCAACGGGGAAGTCCCCCCCCCCACAGGCCCAGAGGGCACTGAGCCCTGGCGGGCGAGGGGCGCTCACCCACAGGGCCCAGGGCAGACTGAGCCCTGGCGAGGGAGGGGCACCACCCACGGGCCCCAGAGGAGACCCACTGGGAACTGCTGGGCGAGGGGCGCTCACCCCTCAGGACCCAGAGGGGACTGAGCCGGGGGCGCTCAGCCTCGGGACACAGAGGACACTGGGGACCAGCGGGCGAGGGGCGCTCACCCGCGGGCCCCAGAGGTCACTGGTCCCTGGCGCGCCTGGGGGGCTAACCCCAGAGGCCCGGGCACACCGAGGACCCGCGGGCGAGGGGCGCTCACCCGCAGGCCCCGGAGGACAAGGAAGCCTGCTGGGCCCCCCCACAAGGCAGGCGGCTCACCCACAGGACCCTGGGGACACTGGGCACTGGCGGGCGAGGGGCGCTCACCCGCAGGACGCAGTGCAGAAGGAATGCCAGGGACCCAGGGGCCCTGCCAAGCAGGACCCTGGGGAAAGGGAACAGGGCTGGGACCGCGGGGAGTTGGGGCGGGGGCCGCCAGGCGCGCACCAGCAGCAGGCCCAAGCACACTGAGCACTGAAGGCCCAGGGGCGCTCACCAGCAGGGCCCAGAGCGCCCTGGGGACTGCAGGCCGCCTGGGGCGCTCACCCACAGCCGGCAGGCCAGGCCCAGCACTGCTGGAGGGAGGGGTGCTAACCCCCAGGAAGGAAGCAAGCCTAAGCCCCCCACCCCCAGGGCCGGGGCGGCTCCCCTGCACACTCAGGGCCGCCCGGAGCACTGCTGGGTGAGGGGCGCTCACCCCCAGAACCCCGAGCAGCCTGAGCGGCGCTGGGGGGCTGAGGGAGCTCACCCGCAGCAACCCTGGAGAATGAGTGCCTGTGGGCGAGGGGCGCTCACCCACAGGGCTCAGAGTCCTGGGCACCTTTGGCGGAGATGCCCTCAGCCCCAAGTCTCCCTTACCTGGGCCAGGGTGGGACAGTGCTGCCCTTTTCCCGGGTCTCAGCAGGTCCTCCATGACGGTGGGGAGATGTCCTCTGTCCAATCTCCCAGGCTCCCGCCCAGGCGGGCGTGGCTCCGGATCCAAGGGTCCCACAGGGTTCTTCCCTGGGGCCCAGAGAGCGCCCGCTGGCGCGTCCCAGGAGATCCCCACAAGCCTTGGACATCCACATCCACTCTTCCCAGGGACCTCCGCAATCCCGGGCAGGTTGTGGTCATGCACAGGAGCACAGCCCCATGGGCCCAAAGGCCAGAAAATGCTGTGTCAGGCGGGATGGATCCGGGTCCTGGGTGCCCTTGGAGTTGAGATCCCCTAACAGTGTTCTTGGGGTCGCAGGTTTTGAGCACAAGGCTGCCTGCAGGGCCGCTTCGAAGGCCAAAAGCCAGGTGTTTGCCAGGAGGAACTCTCCACCTAGCTCCAAGTCTCCAGGGTGGCGGCCTCCACAGGGACTCTTCACCCCACCGGCCAAAGAGGGTGTCCCGTCCCGGCTTGGGAGAGAAAGACCCCAGCCACACAATTCACTCCCCAGGCACCAGGTGGCCTCAGGGCTCAGGGGAGACTGGGCCCTGGCGGGCAACGGGGAAGTCCCCCCCCCACACAGGCCCAGAGGACACTGAGCCCTGGCGGGCGAGGGGCGCTCACCCACAGGGCCCAGGGCAGACTGAGCCCTGGCGAGGGAGGGGCACCACCCACGGGCCCCAGAGGAGACCCACTGGGAACTGCTGGGCGAGGGGCGCTCACCCCTCAGGACCCAGAGGGGACTGAGCCGGGGGCGCTCAGCCTCGGGACACAGAGGACACTGGGGACCAGCGGGCGAGGGGCGCTCACCCGCGGGCCCCAGAGGTCACTGGTCCCTGGCGCGCCTGGGGGGCTAACCCCAGAGGCCCGGGCACACCGAGGACCCGCGGGCGAGGGGCGCTCACCCGCAGGCCCCAGAGGACAAGGAAGCCTGCTGGGCCCCCCCACAGGGCAGGCGGCTCACCCACAGGACCCTGGGGACACTGGGCACTGGCGGGCGAGGGGCGCTCACCCGCAGGACGCAGTGCAGAATGAATGCCAGGGACCCAGGGGCCCTGCCAAGCAGGACCCTGGGGAAAGGGAACAGGGCTGGGACCGCAGGGAGTTGGGGCGGGGGCCACCAGGCGCGCACCAGCAGCAGGCCCAAGCACACTGAGCACTGAAGGCCCAGGGGCGCTCACCAGCAGGGCCCAGAGCGCCCTGGGGACTGCAGGCCGCCTGGGGCGCTCACCCACAGCCGGCAGGCCAGGCCCAGCACTGCTGGAGGGAGGGGTGCTAACCCCCAGGAAGGAAGCAAGCCTAAGCCCCCCACCCCCAGGGCCGGGGCGGCTCCCCTGCACACTCAGGGCCGCCCGGAGCACTGCTGGGTGAGGGGCGCTCACCCCCAGAACCCCGAGCAGCCTGAGCGGCGCTGGGGGGCTGAGGGAGCTCACCCGCAGCAAACCTGGAGAATGAGTGCCTGTGGGCGAGGGGCGCTCACCCACAGGGCTCAGAGTCCTGGGCACCTTTGGCGGAGATGCCCTCAGCCCCAAGTCTCCCTTACCTGGGCCAGGGTGGGACAGTGCTGCCCTTTTCCCGGGTCTCAGCAGGTCCTCCATGACGGTGGGGAGATGTCCTCTGTCCAATCTCCCAGGCTCCCGCCCAGGCGGGCGTGGCTCCGGATCCAAGGGTCCCACAGGGTTCTTCCCTGGGGCCCAGAGAGCGCCCGCTGGCGCGTCCCAGGAGATCCCCACAAGCCTTGGACATCCACATCCACTCTTCCCAGGGACCTCCGCAATCCCGGGCAGGTTGTGGTCATGCACAGGAGCACAGCCCCATGGGCCCAAAGGCCAGAAAATGCTGTGTCAGGCGGGATGGATCCGGGTCCTGGGTGCCCTTGGTGTTGAGATCCCCTAACAGTGTTCTTGGGGTGGCAGGTTTTGAGCACAAGGCTGCCTGCAGGGCCGCTTCGAAGGCCAAAAGCCAGGTGTTTGCCAGGAGGAACTCTCCACCTAGCTCCAAGTCTCCAGGGTGGCGGCCTCCACAGGGACTCTTCACCCCTCCGGCCAAAGAGGGTGTCCCGTCCCGGCATGGGAGAGAAAGACCCCAGCCACACAGTTCACTCCCCAGGCGCCAGGTGGCCTCAGGGCTCAGGGGAGACTGGGCCCTGGCGGGCAACGGGGAAGTCCCCCCCCCCACAGGCCCAGAGGACACTGAGCCCTGGCGGGCGAGGGGCGCTCACCCACAGGGCCCAGGGCAGACTGAGCCCTGGCGAGGGAGGGGCACCACCCACGGGCCCCAGAGGAGACCCACTGGGAACTGCTGGGCGAGGGGCGCTCACCCCTCAGGACCCAGAGGGGACTGAGCCGGGGGCGCTCAGCCTCGGGACACAGAGGACACTGGGGACCAGCGGGCGAGGGGCGCTCACCCGCGGGCCCCAGAGGTCACTGGTCCCTGGCGCGCCTGGGGGGCTAACCCCAGAGGCCCGGGCACACCGAGGACCCGCGGGCGAGGGGCGCTCACCCGCAGGCCCCGGAGGACAAGGAAGCCTGCTGGGCCCCCCCACAAGGCAGGCGGCTCACCCACAGGACCCTGGGGACACTGGGCACTGGCGGGCGAGGGGCGCTCACCCGCAGGACGCAGTGCAGAAGGAATGCCAGGGACCCAGGGGCCCTGCCAAGCAGGACCCTGGGGAAAGGGAACAGGGCTGGGACCGCGGGGAGTTGGGGCGGGGGCCGCCAGGCGCGCACCAGCAGCAGGCCCAAGCACACTGAGCACTGAAGGCCCAGGGGCGCTCACCAGCAGGGCCCAGAGCGCCCTGGGGACTGCAGGCCGCCTGGGGCGCTCACCCACAGCCGGCAGGCCAGGCCCAGCACTGCTGGAGGGAGGGGTGCTAACCCCCAGGAAGGAAGCAAGCCTAAGCCCCCCACCCCCAGGGCCGGGGCGGCTCCCCTGCACACTCAGGGCCGCCCGGAGCACTGCTGGGTGAGGGGCGCTCACCCCCAGAACCCCGAGCAGCCTGAGCGGCGCTGGGGGGCTGAGGGAGCTCACCCGCAGCAACCCTGGAGAATGAGTGCCTGTGGGCGAGGGGCGCTCACCCACAGGGCTCAGAGTCCTGGGCACCTTTGGCGGAGATGCCCTCAGCCCCAAGTCTCCCTTACCTGGGCCAGGGTGGGACAGTGCTGCCCTTTTCCCGGGTCTCAGCAGGTCCTCCATGACGGTGGGGAGATGTCCTCTGTCCAATCTCCCAGGCTCCCGCCCAGGCGGGCGTGGCTCCGGATCCAAGGGTCCCACAGGGTTCTTCCCTGGGGCCCAGAGAGCGCCCGCTGGCGCGTCCCAGGAGATCCCCACAAGCCTTGGACATCCACATGCACTCTTCCCAGGGACCTCCGCAATCCCGGGCAGGTTGTGGTCATGCACAGGAGCACAGCCCCATGGGCCCAAAGGCCAGAAAATGCTGTGTCAGGCGGGATGGATCCTGGTCCTGGGTGCCCTTGGAGTTGAGATCCCCTAACAGTGTTCTTGGGGTCGCAGGTTTTGAGCACAAGGCTGCCTGCAGGGCCGCTTCGAAGGCCAAAAGCCAGGTGTTTGCCAGGAGGAACTCTCCACCTAGCTCCAAGTCTCCAGGGTGGCGGCCTCCACAGGGACTCTTCACCCCTCCGGCCAAAGAGGGTGTCCCGTCCCGGCGTGGGAGAGAAAGACCCCAGCCACACAGTTCACTCCCCAGGCGCCAGGTGGCCTCAGGGCTCAGGGGAGACTGGGCCCTGGTGGGCAACGGGGAAGTCCCCCCCCCCACAGGCCCAGAGGGCACTGAGCCCTGGCGGGCGAGGGGCGCTCACCCACAGGGCCCAGGGCAGACTGAGCCCTGGCGAGGGAGGGGCACCACCCACGGGCCCCAGAGGAGACCCACTGGGAACTGCTGGGCGAGGGGCGCTCACCCCTCAGGACCCAGAGGGGACTGAGCCGGGGGCGCTCAGCCTCGGGACACAGAGGACACTGGGGACCAGCGGGCGAGGGGCGCTCACCCGCGGGCCCCAGAGGTCACTGGTCCCTGGCGCGCCTGGGGGGCTAACCCCAGAGGCCCGGGCACACCGAGGACCCGCGGGCGAGGGGCGCTCACCCGCAGGCCCCGGAGGACAAGGAAGCCTGCTGGGCCCCCCCACAAGGCAGGCGGCTCACCCACAGGACCCTGGGGACACTGGGCACTGGCGGGCGAGGGGCGCTCACCCGCAGGACGCAGTGCAGAAGGAATGCCAGGGACCCAGGGGCCCTGCCAAGCAGGACCCTGGGGAAAGGGAACAGGGCTGGGACCGCGGGGAGTTGGGGCGGGGGCCGCCAGGCGCGCACCAGCAGCAGGCCCAAGCACACTGAGCACTGAAGGCCCAGGGGCGCTCACCAGCAGGGCCCAGAGCGCCCTGGGGACTGCAGGCCGCCTGGGGCGCTCACCCACAGCCGGCAGGCCAGGCCCAGCACTGCTGGAGGGAGGGGTGCTAACCCCCAGGAAGGAAGCAAGCCTAAGCCCCCCACCCCCAGGGCCGGGGCGGCTCCCCTGCACACTCAGGGCCGCCCGGAGCACTGCTGGGTGAGGGGCGCTCACCCCCAGAACCCCGAGCAGCCTGAGCGGCGCTGGGGGGCTGAGGGAGCTCACCCGCAGCAAACCTGGAGAATGAGTGCCTGTGGGCGAGGGGCGCTCACCCACAGGGCTCAGAGTCCTGGGCACCTTTGGCGGAGATGCCCTCAGCCCCAAGTCTCCCTTACCTGGGCCAGGGTGGGACAGTGCTGCCCTTTTCCCGGGTCTCAGCAGGTCCTCCATGACGGTGGGGAGATGTCCTCTGTCCAATCTCCCAGGCTCCCGCCCAGGCGGGCGTGGCTCCGGATCCAAGGGTCCCACAGGGTTCTTCCCTGGGGCCCAGAGAGCGCCCGCTGGCGCGTCCCAGGAGATCCCCACAAGCCTTGGACATCCACATGCACTCTTCCCAGGGACCTCCGCAATCCCGGGCAGGTTGTGGTCATGCACAGGAGCACAGCCCCATGGGCCCAAAGGCCAGAAAATGCTGTGTCAGGCGGGATGGATCCTGGTCCTGGGTGCCCTTGGAGTTGAGATCCCCTAACAGTGTTCTTGGGGTCGCAGGTTTTGAGCACAAGGCTGCCTGCAGGGCCGCTTCGAAGGCCAAAAGCCAGGTGTTTGCCAGGAGGAACTCTCCACCTAGCTCCAAGTCTCCAGGGTGGCGGCCTCCACAGGGACTCTTCACCCCTCCGGCCAAAGAGGGTGTCCCGTCCCGGCGTGGGAGAGAAAGACCCCAGCCACACAGTTCACTCCCCAGGCGCCAGGTGGCCTCAGGGCTCAGGGGAGACTGGGCCCTGGTGGGCAACGAGGAAGTCCCCCCCCCCACAGGCCCAGAGGGCACTGAGCCCTGGCGGGCGAGGGGCGCTCACCCACAGGGCCCAGGGCAGACTGAGCCCTGGCGAGGGAGGGGCACCACCCACGGGCCCCAGAGGAGACCCACTGGGAACTGCTGGGCGAGGGGCGCTCACCCCTCAGGACCCAGAGGGGACTGAGCCGGGGGCGCTCAGCCTCGGGACACAGAGGACACTGGGGACCAGCGGGCGAGGGGCGCTCACCCGCGGGCCCCAGAGGTCACTGGTCCCTGGCGCGCCTGGGGGGCTAACCCCAGAGGCCCGGGCACACGGAGGACCCGCGGGCGAGGGGCGCTCACCCGCAGGCCCCGGAGGACAAGGAAGCCTGCTGGGCCCCCCCACAAGGCAGGCGGCTCACCCACAGGACCCAAGGGACACTGGGCACTGGCGGGCGAGGGGCGCTCACCCGCAGGACGCAGTGCAGAATGAATGCCAGGGACCCAGGGGCCCTGCCAAGCAGGACCCTGGGGAAAGGGAACAGGGCTGGGACCGCGGGGAGTTGGGGCGGGGGCCGCCAGGCGCGCACCAGCAGCAGGCCCAAGCACACTGAGCACTGAAGGCCCAGGGGCGCTCACCAGCAGGGCCCAGAGCGCCCTGGGGACTGCAGGCCGCCTGGGGCGCTCACCCACAGCCGGCAGGCCAGGCCCAGCACTGCTGGAGGGAGGGGTGCTAACCCCCAGGAAGGAAGCAAGCCTAAGCCCCCCACCCCCAGGGCCGGGGCGGCTCCCCTGCACACTCAGGGCCGCCCGGAGCACTGCTGGGTGAGGGGCGCTCACCCCCAGAACCCAGAGCAGCCTGAGCGGCGCTGGGGGGCTGAGGGAGCTCACCCGCAGCAACCCTGGAGAATGAGTGCCTGTGGGCGAGGGGCGCTCACCCACAGGGCTCAGAGTCCTGGGCACCTTTGGCAGAGATGCCCTCAGCCCCAAGTCTCCCTTACCTGGGCCAGGGTGGGACAGTGCTGCCCTTTTCCCGGGTCTCAGCAGGTCCTCCATGACGGTGGGGAGATGTCCTCTGTCCAATCTCCCAGGCTCCCGCCCAGGCGGGCGTGGCTCCGGATCCAAGGGTCCCACAGGGTTCTTCCCTGGGGCCCAGAGAGCGCCCGCTGGCGCGTCCCAGGAGATCCCCACAAGCCTTGGACATCCACATCCACTCTTCCCAGGGACCTCCGCAATCCCGGGCAGGTTGTGGTCATGCACAGGAGCACAGCCCCATGGGCCCAAAGGCCAGAAAATGCTGTGTCAGGCGGGATGGATCCGGGTCCTGGGTGCCCTTGGAGTTGAGATCCCCTAACAGTGTTCTTGGGGTCGCAGGTTTTGAGCACAAGGCTGCCTGCAGGGCCGCTTCGAAGGCCAAAAGCCAGGTGTTTGCCAGGAGGAACTCTCCACCTAGCTCCAAGTCTCCAGGGTGGCGGCCTCCACAGGGACTCTTCACCCCTCAGGCCAAAGAGGGTGTCCCGACCCGGCGTGGGAGAGAAAGACCCCAGCCACACAGTTCACTCCCCAGGCGCCAGGTGGCCTCAGGGCTCAGGGGAGACTGGGCCCTGGCGGGCAACGGGGAAGTCCCACCCCCCCACAGGCCCAGAGGACACTGAGCCCTGGCGGGCGAGGGGCGCTCACCCACAGGGCCCAGGGCAGACTGAGCCCTGGCGAGGGAGGGGCACCACCCACGGGCCCCAGAGGAGACCCACTGGGAACTGCTGGGCGAGGGGCGCTCACCCCTCAGGACCCAGAGGGGACTGAGCCGGGGGCGCTCAGCCTCGGGACACAGAGGACACTGGGGACCAGCGGGCGAGGGGCGCTCACCCGCGGGCCCCAGAGGTCACTGGTCCCTGGCGCGCCTGGGGGGCTAACCCCAGAGGCCCGGGCACACCGAGGACCCGCGGGCGAGGGGCGCTCACCCGCAGGCCCCGGAGGACAAGGAAGCCTGCTGGGCCCCCCCACAAGGCAGGCGGCTCACCCACAGGACCCTGGGGACACTGGGCACTGGCGGGCGAGGGGCGCTCACCCGCAGGACGCAGTGCAGAATGAATGCCAGGGACCCAGGGGCCCTGCCAAGCAGGACCCTGGGGAAAGGGAACAGGGCTGGCACCGCGGGGAGTTGGGGCGGGGGCCGCCAGGCGCGCACCAGCAGCAGGCCCAAGCACACTGAGCACTGAAGGCCCAGGGGCGCTCACCAGCAGGGCCCAGAGCGCCCTGGGGACTGCAGGCCGCCTGGGGCGCTCACCCACAGCCGGCAGGCCAGGCCCAGCACTGCTGGAGGGAGGGGTGCTAACCCCCAGGAAGGAAGCAAGCCTAAGCCCCCCACCCCCAGGGCCGGGGCGGCTCCCCTGCACACTCAGGGCCGCCCGGAGCACTGCTGGGTGAGGGGCGCTCACCCCCAGAACCCCGAGCAGCCTGAGCGGCGCTGGGGGGCTGAGGGAGCTCACCCGCAGCAAACCTGGAGAATGAGTGCCTGTGGGCGAGGGGCGCTCACCCACAGGGCTCAGAGTCCTGGGCACCTTTGGCGGAGATGCCCTCAGCCCCAAGTCTCCCTTACCTGGGCCAGGGTGGGACAGTGCTGCCCTTTTCCCGGGTCTCAGCAGGTCCTCCATGACGGTGGGGAGATGTCCTCTGTCCAATCTCCCAGGCTCCCGCCCAGGCGGGCGTGGCTCCGGATCCAAGGGTCCCACAGGGTTCTTCCCTGGGGCCCAGAGAGCGCCCGCTGGCGCGTCCCAGGAGATCCCCACAAGCCTTGGACATCCACATCCACTCTTCCCAGGGACCTCCGCAATCCCGGGCAGGTTGTGGTCATGCACAGGAGCACAGCCCCATGGGCCCAAAGGCCAGAAAATGCTGTGTCAGGCGGGATGGATCCGGGTCCTGGGTGCCCTTGGAGTTGAGATCCCCTAACAGTGTTCTTGGGGTCGCAGGTTTTGAGCACAAGGCTGCCTGCAGGGCCGCTTCGAAGGCCAAAAGCCAGGTGTTTGCCAGGAGGAACTCTCCACCTAGCTCCAAGTCTCCAGGGTGGCGGCCTCCACAGGGACTCTTCACCCCTCCGGCCAAAGAGGGTGTCCCGTCGCGGCGTGGGAGAGAAAGACCCCAGCCACACAGTTCACTCCCCAGGCGCCAGGTGGCCTCAGGGCTCAGGGGAGACTGGGCCCTGGCGGGCAACGGGGAAGTCCCACCCCCCCACAGGCCCAGAGGACACTGAGCCCTGGCGGGCGAGGGGCGCTCACCCACAGGGCCCAGGGCAGACTGAGCCCTGGCGAGGGAGGGGCACCACCCACGGGCCCCAGAGGAGACCCACTGGGAACTGCTGGGCGAGGGGCGCTCACCCCTCAGGACCCAGAGGGGACTGAGCCGGGGGCGCTCAGCCTCGGGACACAGAGGACACTGGGGACCAGCGGGCGAGGGGCGCTCACCCGCGGGCCCCAGAGGTCACTGGTCCCTGGCGCGCCTGGGGGGCTAACCCCAGAGGCCCGGGCACACCGAGGACCCGCGGGCGAGGGGCGCTCACCCGCAGGCCCCGGAGGACAAGGAAGCCTGCTGGGCCCCCCCACAAGGCAGGCGGCTCACCCACAGGACCCTGGGGACACTGGGCACTGGCGGGCGAGGGGCGCTCACCCGCAGGACGCAGTGCAGAAGGAATGCCAGGGACCCAGGGGCCCTGCCAAGCAGGACCCTGGGGAAAGGGAACAGGGCTGGGACCGCGGGGAGTTGGGGCGGGGGCCGCCAGGCGCGCACCAGCAGCAGGCCCAAGCACACTGAGCACTGAAGGCCCAGGGGCGCTCACCAGCAGGGCCCAGAGCGCCCTGGGGACTGCAGGCCGCCTGGGGCGCTCACCCACAGCCTGCAGGCCAGGCCCAGCACTGCTGGAGGGAGGGGTGCTAACCCCCAGGAAGGAAACAAGCCTAAGCCCCCCACCCCCAGGGCCGGGGCGGCTCCCCTGCACACTCAGGGCCGCCCGGAGCACTGCTGGGTGAGGGGCGCTCACCCCCAGAACCCCGAGCAGCCTGAGCGGCGCTGGGGGGCTGAGGGAGCTCACCCGCAGCAACCCTGGAGAATGAGTGCCTGTGGGCAAGGGGCGCTCACCCACAGGGCTCAGAGTCCTGGGCACCTTTGGCGGAGATGCCCTCAGCCCCAAGTCTCCCTTACCTGGGCCAGGGTGGGACAGTGCTGCCCTTTTCCCGGGTCTCAGCAGGTCCTCCATGACGGTGGGGAGATGTCCTCTGTCCAATCTCCCAGGCTCCCGCCCAGGCGGGCGTGGCTCCGGATCCAAGGGTCCCACAGGGTTCTTCCCTGGGGCCCAGAGAGCGCCCGCGGGCGCGTCCCAGGAGATCCCCACAAGCCTTGGACATCCACATCCACTCTTCCCAGGGACCTCCGCAATCCCGGGCAGGTTGTGGTCATGCACAGGAGCACAGCCCCATGGGCCCAAAGGCCAGAAAATGCTGTGTCAGGCGGGATGGATCCGGGTCCTGGGTGCCCTTGGAGTTGAGATCCCCTAACAGTGTTCTTGGGGTCGCAGGTTTTGAGCACAAGGCTGCCTGCAGGGCCGCTTCGAAGGCCAAAAGCCAGGTGTTTGCCAGGAGGAACTCTCCACCTAGCTCCAAGTCTCCAGGGTGGCGGCCTCCACAGGGACTCTTCACGCCTCCGGCCAAAGAGGGTGTCCTGTCCTGGCATGGGAGAGAAAGACCCCAGCCACACAGTTCACTCCCCAGGCGCCAGGTGGCCTCAGGGCTCAGGGGAGACTGGGCCCTGGCGGGCAACGGGGAAGTCCCCCCCCCCCCCACAGGCCCAGAGGACACTGAGCCCTGGCGGGCGAGGGGCGCTCACCCACAGGGCCCAGGGCAGACTGAGCCCTGGCGAGGGAGGGGCACCACCCACGGGCCCCAGAGGAGACCCACTGGGAACTGCTGGGCGAGGGGCGCTCACCCCTCAGGACCCAGAGGGGACTGAGCCGGGGGCGCTCAGCCTCGGGACACAGAGGACACTGGGGACCAGCAGGCGAGGGGCGCTCACCCGCGGGGCCCCAGAGGTCACTGGTCCCTGGCGTGTCTGGGGGGCTAACCCCAGAGGCCCGGGCACACCGAGGACCCGCGGGCGAGAGGCGCTCACCCGCAGGCCCCGGAGGACAAGGAAGCCTGCTGGGCCCCCCCACAAGGCAGGCGGCTCACCCACAGGACCCTGGGGACACTGGGCACTGGCGGGCGAGGGGCGCTCACCCGCAGGACGCAGTGCAGAAGGAATGCCAGGGACCCAGGGGCCCTGCCAAGCAGGACCCTGGGGAAAGGGAACAGGGCTGGGACCGCGGGGAGTTGGGGCGGGGGCCGCCAGGCGCGCACCAGCAGCAGGCCCAAGCACACTGAGCACTGAAGGCCCAGGGGCGCTCACCAGCAGGGCCCAGAGCGCCCTGGGGACTGCAGGCCGCCTGGGGCGCTCACCCACAGCCGGCAGGCCAGGCCCAGCACTGCTGGAGGGAGGGGTGCTAACCCCCAGGAAGGAAGCAAGCCTAAGCCCCCCACCCCCAGGGCCGGGGCGGCTCCCCTGCACATTCAGGGCCGCCCGGAGCACTGCTGGGTGAGGGGCGCTCACCCCCAGAACCCCGAGCAGCCTGAGCGGCGCTGGGGGGCTGAGGGAGCTCACCCGCAGCAACCCTGGAGAATGAGTGCCTGTGGGCGAGGGGCGCTCACCCACAGGGCTCAGAGTCCTGGGCACCTTTGGCGGAGATGCCCTCAGCCCCAAGTCTCCCTTACCTGGGCCAGGGTGGGACAGTGCTGCCCTTTTCCCGGGTCTCAGCAGGTCCTCCATGATGGTGGGGAGATGTCCTCTGTCCAATCTCCCAGGCTCCGCCCAGGCGGGCGTGGCTCCGGATCCAAGGGTCCCACAGGGTTCTTCCCTGGGGCCCAGAGAGCGCCCGCTGGCGCGTCCCAGGAGATCCCCACAAGCCTTGGACATCCACATCCACTCTTCCCAGGGACCTCCGCAATCCCGGGCAGGTTGTGGTCATGCACAGGAGCACAGCCCCATGGGCCCAAAGGCCAGAAAATGCTGTGTCAGGCGGGATGGATCCGGGTCCTGGGTGCCCTTGGAGTTGAGATCCCCTAACAGTGTTCTTGGGGTCGCAGGTTTTGAGCACAAGGCTGCCTGCAGGGCCGCTTCGAAGGCCAAAAGCCAGGTGTTTGCCAGGAGGAACTCTCCACCTAGCTCCAAGTCTCCAGGGTGGCGGCCTCCACAGGGAGTCTTCACCCCTCCGGCCAAAGAGGGTGTCCCGTCCAGGCGTGGGAGAGAAAGACCCCAGCCACAC
Source organism: Callospermophilus lateralis (assembly GCF_048772815.1). Taxonomy (NCBI): domain Eukaryota; kingdom Metazoa; phylum Chordata; class Mammalia; order Rodentia; family Sciuridae; genus Callospermophilus; species Callospermophilus lateralis. The sequence goes on along the minus strand of NW_027514562.1, from coordinate 102,273 downwards.
AGTTCACTCCCCAGGCGCCAGGTGGCCTCAGGGCTCAGGGGAGACTGGGCCCTGGCGGGCAACGGGGAAGTCCCACCCCCCCACAGGCCCAGAGGACACTGAGCCCTGGCGGGCGAGGGGCGCTCACCCACAGGGCCCAGGGCAGACTGAGCCCTGGCGAGGGAGGGGCACCACCCACGGGCCCCAGAGGAGACCCACTGGGAACTGCTGGGCGAGGGGCGCTCACCCCTCAGGACCCAGAGGGGACTGAGCCGGGGGCGCTCAGCCTCGGGACACAGAGGACACTGGGGACCAGCGGGCGAGGGGCGCTCACCCGCGGGCCCCAGAGGTCACTGGTCCCTGGCGCGCCTGGGGGGCTAACCCCAGAGGCCCGGGCACACCGAGGACCCGCGGGCGAGGGGCGCTCACCCGCAGGCCCCGGAGGACAAGGAAGCCTGCTGGGCCCCCCCACAAGGCAGGCGGCTCACCCACAGGACCCTGGGGACACTGGGCACTGGCGGGCGAGGGGCGCTCACCCGCAGGACGCAGTGCAGAAGGAATGCCAGGGACCCAGGGGCCCTGCCAAGCAGGACCCTGGGGAAAGGGAACAGGGCTGGGACCGCGGGGAGTTGGGGCGGGGGCCACCAGGCGCGCACCAGCAGCAGGCCCAAGCACACTGAGCACTGAAGGCCCAGGGGCGCTCACCAGCAGGGCCCAGAGCGCCCTGGGGACTGCAGGCCGCCTGGGGCGCCCACCCACAGCCGGCAGGCCAGGCCCAGCACTGCTGGAGGGAGGGGTGCTAACCCCCAGGAAGGAAGCAAGCCTAAGCCCCCCACCCCCAGGGCCGGGGCGGCTCCCCTGCACACTCAGGGCCGCCCGGAGCACTGCTGGGTGAGGGGCGCTCACCCCCAGAACCCCGAGCAGCCTGAGCGGCGCTGGGGGGCTGAGGGAGCTCACCCGCAGCAACCCTGGAGAATGAGTGCCTGTGGGCGAGGGGCGCTCACCCACAGGGCTCAGAGTCCTGGGCACCTTTGGCGGAGATGCCCTCAGCCCCAAGTCTCCCTTACCTGGGCCAGGGTGGGACAGTGGTGCCCTTTTCCCGGGTCTCAGCAGGTCCTCCATGACGGTGGGGAGATGTCCTCTGTCCAATCTCCCAGGCTCCCGCCCAGGCGGGCGTGGCTCCGGATCCAAGGGTCCCACAGGGTTCTTCCCTGGGGCCCAGAGAGCGCCCGCTGGCGCGTCCCAGGAGATCCCCACAAGCCTTGGACATCCACATCCACTCTTCCCAGGGACCTCCGCCATCCCGGGCAGGTTGTGGTCATGCACAGGAGCACAGCCCCATGGGCCCAAAGGCCAGAAAATGCTGTGTCAGGCGGGATGGATCTGGGTCCTGGGTGCCCTTGGAGTTGAGATCCCCTAACAGTGTTCTTGGGGTCGCAGGTTTTGAGCACAAGGCTGCCTGCAGGGCCGCTTCGAAGGCCAAAAGCCAGGTGTTTGCCAGGAGGAACTCTCCACCTAGCTCCAAGTCTCCAGGGTGGCGGCCTCCACAGGGACTCTTCACGCCTCCGGCCAAAGAGGGTGTCTTGTCCCAGCGTGGGAGAGAAAGACCCCAGCCACACAGTTCACTCCCCAGGGGCCAGGTGGCCTCAGGGCTACGGGGAGACTGGGCCCTGGCGGGAAACGGGGAAGTCCCCCCCCCCCCACAGGCCCAGAGGACACTGAGCCCTGGCGGGCGAGGGGCGCTCACCCACAGGGCCCAGGGCAGACTGAGCCCTGGCGAGGGAGGGGCACCACCCACGGGCCCCAGAGGAGACCCACTGGGAACTGCTGGGCGAGGGGCGCTCACCCCTCAGGACCCAGAGGGGACTGAGCCGGGGGCGCTCAGCCTCGGGACACAGAGGACACTGGGGACCAGCGGGCGAGGGGCGCTCACCCGCGGGCCCCAGAGGTCACTGGTCCCTGGCGCGCCTGGGGGGCTAACCCCAGAGGCCCGGGCACACCGAGGACCCGCGGGCGAGGGGCGCTCACCCGCAGGCCCTGGAGGACAAGGAAGCCTGCTGGGCCCCCCCACAAGGCAGGCGGCTCACCCACAGGACCCTGGGGACACTGGGCACTGGCGGGCGAGGGGCGCTCACCCGCAGGACGCAGTGCAGAATGAATGCCAGGGACTCAGGGGCCCTGCCAAGCAGGACCCTGGGAAAGGGAACAGGGCTGGGACCGCGGGGAGTTGGGGCGGGGGCCGCCAGGCGCGCACCAGCAGCACGCCCAAGCACACTGAGCACTGAAGGCCCAGGGGCGCTCACCAGCAGGGCCCAGAGCGCCCTGGGGACTGCAGGCCGCCTGGGGCGCTCACCCACAGCCGGCAGGCCAGGCCCAGCACTGCTGGAGGGAGGGGTGCTAACCCCCAGGAAGGAAGCAAGCCTAAGCCCCCCACCCCCAGGGCCGGGGCGGCTCCCCTGCACACTCAGGGCCGCCCGGAGCACTGCTGGGTGAGGGGCGCTCACCCCCAGAACCCCGAGCAGCCTGAGCGGCCTTGGGGGGCTGAGGGAGCTCACCCGCAGCAACCCTGGAGAATGAGTGCCTGTGGGCGAGGGGCGCTCACCCACAGGGCTCAGAGTCCTGGGCACCTTTGGCGGAGATGCCCTCAGCCCCAAGTCTCCCTTACCTGGGCCAGGGTGGGACAGTGCTGCCCTTTTCCCGGGTCTCAGCAGGTCCTCCATGACGGTGGGGAGATGTCCTCTGTCCAATCTCCCAGGCTCCCGCCCAGGCGGGCGTGGCTCCGGATCCAAGGGTCCCACAGGGTTCTTCCCTGGGGCCCAGAGAGCGCCCGCGGGCGCGTCCCAGGAGATCCGCACAAGCCTTGGACATCCACATCCACTCTTCCCAGGGACCTCCGCCATCCCGGGCAGGTTGTGGTCATGCACAGGAGCACAGCCCCATGGGCCCAAAGGCCAGAAAATGCTGTGTCAGGTGGGATGGATCCGGGTCCTGGGTGCCCTTGGAGTTGAGATCCCCTAACAGTGTTCTTGGGGTCGCAGGTTTTGAGCACAAGGCTGCCTGCAGGGCCACTTGAAAGGCCAAAAGCCAGGTGTTTGCCAGGAGGAACTCTCCACCTAGCTCCAAGTCTCCAGGGTGGCGGCCTCCACAGGGACTCTTCACCCCTCCGGCCAAAGAGGGTGTCCCGTCCAGGCGTGGGAGAGAAAGACCCCAGCCACACAGTTCACTCCCCAGGCGCCAGGTGGCCTCAGGGCTCAGGGGAGACTGGGCCCTGGCAGGCAACGGGGAAGTCCCCCCCCCCACCCACAGGCCCAGAGGACACTGAGCCCTGGCAGGCGAGGGGCGCTCACCCACAGGGCCCAGGGCAGACTGAGCCCTGGCGAGGGAGGGGCACCACCCACGGGCCCCAGAGGAGACCCACTGGGAACTGCTGGGCGAGGGGCGCTCACCCCTCAGGACCCAGAGGGGACTGAGCCGGGGGCGCTCAGCCTCGGGACACAGAGGACACTGGGGACCAGCGGGCGAGGGGCGCTCACCCGCGGGCCCCAGAGGTCACTGGTCCCTGGCGCGCCTGGGGGGCTAACCCCAGAGGCCCGGGCACACCGAGGACCCGCGGGCGAGGGGCGCTCACCCGCAGGCCCCGGAGGACAAGGAAGCCTGCTGGGCCCCCCCACAAGGCAGGCGGCTCACCCACAGGACCCTGGGGACACTGGGCACTGGCGGGCGAGGGGCGCTCACCCGCAGGACGCAGTGCAGAATGAATGCCAGGGACCCAGGGGCCCAGCCAAGCAGGACCCTGGGGAAAGGGAACAGGGCTGGGACCTCGGGGAGTTGGGGCGGGGGCCGCCAGGCGCGCACCAGCAGCAGGCCCAAGCACACTGAGCACTGAAGGCCCAGGGGCGCTCACCAGCAGGGCCCAGAGCGCCCTGGGGACTGCAGGCCGCCTGGGGCGCTCACCCACAGCCGGCAGGCCAGGCCCAGCACTGCTGGAGGGAGGGGTGCTAACCCCCAGGAAGGAAGCAAGCCTAAGCCCCCCACCCCCAGGGCCGGGGCGGCTCCCCTGCACACTCAGGGCTGCCCGGAGCACTGCTGGGTGAGGGGCGCTCACCCCCAGAACCCCGAGCAGCCTGAGCGGCGCTGGGGGGCTGAGGGAGCTCACCCGCAGCAACCCTGGAGAATGAGTGCCTGTGGGCGAGGGGCGCTCACCCACAGGGCTCAGAGTCCTGGGCACCTTTGGCGGAGATGCCCTCAGCCCCAAGTCTCCCTTACCTGGGCCAGGGTGGGACAGTGCTGCCCTTTTCCCGGGTCTCAGCAGGTCCTCCATGATGGTGGGGAGATGTCCTCTGTCCAATCTCCCAGGCTCCCGCCCAGGCGGGCGTGGCTCCGGATCCAAGGGTCCCACAGGGTTCTTCCCTGGGGCCCAGAGAGCGCCCGCGGGCGCGTCCCAGGAGATCCGCACAAGCCTTGGACATCCACATCCACTCTTCCCAGGGACCTCCGCCATCCCGGGCAGGTTGTGGTCATGCACAGGAGCACAGCCCCATGGGCCCAAAGGCCAGAAAATGCTGTGTCAGGTGGGATGGATCCGGGTCCTGGGTGCCCTTGGAGTTGAGATCCCCTAACAGTGTTCTTGGGGTCGCAGGTTTTGAGCACAAGGCTGCCTGCAGGGCCACTTGGAAGGCCAAAAGCCAGGTGTTTGCCAGGAGGAACTCTCCACCTAGCTCCAAGTCTCCAGGGTGGCGGCCTCCACAGGGACTCTTCACCCCTCCGGCCAAAGAGGGTGTCCCGTCCAGGCGTGGGAGAGAAAGACCCCAGCCACACAGTTCACTCCCCAGGCGCCAGGTGGCCTCAGGGCTCAGGGGAGACTGGGCCCTGGCAGGCAACGGGGAAGTCCCCCCCCCCACCCACAGGCCCAGAGGACACTGAGCCCTGGCAGGCGAGGGGCGCTCACCCACAGGGCCCAGGGCAGACTGAGCCCTGGCGAGGGAGGGGCACCACCCACGGGCCCCAGAGGAGACCCACTGGGAACTGCTGGGCGAGGGGCGCTCACCCCTCAGGACCCAGAGGGGACTGAGCCGGGGGCGCTCAGCCTCGGGACACAGAGGACACTGGGGACCAGCGGGCGAGGGGCGCTCACCCGCGGGCCCCAGAGGTCACTGGTCCCTGGCGCGCCTGGGGGGCTAACCCCAGAGGCCCGGGCACACCGAGGACCCGCGGGCGAGGGGCGCTCACCCGCAGGCCCCGGAGGACAAGGAAGCCTGCTGGGCCCCCCCACAAGGCAGGCGGCTCACCCACAGGACCCTGGGGACACTGGGCACTGGCGGGCGAGGGGCGCTCACCCGCAGGACGCAGTGCAGAATGAATGCCAGGGACCCAGGGGCCCAGCCAAGCAGGACCCTGGGGAAAGGGAACAGGGCTGGGACCTCGGGAAGTTGGGGCGGGGGCCGCCAGGCGCGCACCAGCAGCAGGCCCAAGCACACTGAGCACTGAAGGCCCAGGGGCGCTCACCAGCAGGGCCCAGAGCGCCCTGGGGACTGCAGGCCGCCTGGGGCGCTCACCCACAGCCGGCAGGCCAGGCCCAGCACTGCTGGAGGGAGGGGTGCTAACCCCCAGGAAGGAAGCAAGCCTAAGCCCCCCACCCCCAGGGCCGGGGCGGCTCCCCTGCACACTCAGGGCTGCCCGGAGCACTGCTGGGTGAGGGGCGCTCACCCCCAGAACCCCGAGCAGCCTGAGCGGCGCTGGGGGGCTGAGGGAGCTCACCCGCAGCAACCCTGGAGAATGAGTGCCTGTGGGCGAGGGGCGCTCACCCACAGGGCTCAGAGTCCTGGGCACCTTTGGCGGAGATGCCCTCAGCCCCAAGTCTCCCTTACCTGGGCCAGGGTGGGACAGTGCTGCCCTTTTCCCGGGTCTCAGCAGGTCCTCCATGACGGTGGGGAGATGTCCTCTGTCCAATCTCCCAGGCTCCCGCCCAGGCGGGCGTGGCTCCGGATCCAAGGGTCCCACAGGGTTCTTCCCTGGGGCCCAGAGAGCGCCCGCTGGCGCGTCCCAGGAGATCCCCACAAGCCTTGGACATCCACATCCACTCTTCCCAGGGACCTCCGCAATCCCGGGCAGGTTGTGGTCATGCACAGGAGCACAGCCCCATGGGCCCAAAGGCCAGAAAATGCTGTGTCAGGCGGGATGGATCCGGGTCCTGGGTGCCCTTGGAGTTGAGATCCCCTAACAGTGTTCTTGGGGTCGCAGGTTTTGAGCACAAGGCTGCCTGCAGGGCCGCTTCGAAGGCCAAAAGCCAGGTGTTTGCCAGGAGGAACTCTCCACCTAGCTCCAAGTCTCCAGGGTGGCGGCCTCCACAGGGACTCTTCACCCCTCCGGCCAAAGAGGGTGTCCCGTCCCGGCGTGGGAGAGAAAGACCCCAGCCACACAGTTCACTCCCCAGGCGCCAGGTGGCCTCAGGGCTCAGGGGAGACTGGGCCCTGGCGGGCAACGGGGAAGTCCCCCCCCCCCACAGGCCCAGAGGACACTGAGCCCTGGCGGGCGAGGGGCGCTCACCCACAGGGCCCAGGGCAGACTGAGCCCTCGCGAGGGAGGGGCACCACCCACGGGCCCCAGAGGAGACCCACTGGGAACTGCTGGGCGAGGGGCGCTCACCCCTCAGGACCCAGAGGGGACTGAGCCGGGGGCGCTCAGCCTCGGGACACAGAGGACACTGGGGACCAGCGGGCGAGGGGCGCTCACCCGCGGGCCCCAGAGGTCACTGGTCCCTGGCGCGCCTGGGGGGCTAACCCCAGAGGCCCGGGCACACCGAGGACCCGCGGGCGAGGGGCGCTCACCCGCAGGCCCCGGAGGACAAGGAAGCCTGCTGGGCCCCCCCACAAGGCAGGCGGCTCACCCACAGGACCCTGGGGACACTGGGCACTGGCGGGCGAGGGGCGCTCACCCGCAGGACGCAGTGCAGAATGAATGCCAGGGACCCAGGGGCCCTGCCAAGCAGGACCCTGGGGAAAGGGAACAGGGCTGGGACCGCGGGGAGTTGGGGCGGGGGCCGCCAGGCGCGCACCAGCAGCAGGCCCAAGCACACTGAGCACTGAAGGCCCAGGGGCGCTCACCAGCAGGGCCCAGAGCGCCCTGGGGACTGCAGGCCGCCTGGGGCGCTCACCCACAGCCGGCAGGCCAGGCCCAGCACTGCTGGAGGGAGGGGTGCTAACCCCCAGGAAGGAAGCAAGCCTAAGCCCCCCACCCCCAGGGCCGGGGCGGCTCCCCTGCACACTCAGGGCCGCCTGGAGCACGCTGGGTGAGGGGCGCTCACCCCCAGAACCCCGAGCAGCCTGAGCGGCGCTGGGGGGCTGAGGGAGCTCACCCGCAGCAACCCTGGAGAATGAGTGCCTGTGGGCGAGGGGCGCTCACCCACAGGGCTCAGAGTCCTGGGCACCTTTGGCGGAGATGCCCTCAGCCCCAAGTCTCCCTTACCTGGGCCAGGGTGGGACAGTGCTGCCCTTTTCCGGGGTCTCAGCAGGTCCTCCATGACGGTGGGGAGATGTCCTCTGTCCAATCTCCCAGGCTCCCGCCCAGGCGGGCGTGGCTCCGGATCCAAGGGTCCCACAGGGTTCTTCCCTGGGGCCCAGAGAGCGCCCGCTGGCGCGTCCCAGGAGATCCCCACAAGCCTTGGACATCCACATCCACTCTTCCCAGGGACCTCCGCAATCCCGGGCAGGTTGTGGTCATGCACAGGAGCACAGCCCCATGGGCCCAAAGGCCAGAAAATGCTGTGTCAGGCGGGATGGATCCGGGTCCTGGGTGCCCTTGGAGTTGAGATCCCCTAACAGTGTTCTTGGGGTCGCAGGTTTTGAGCACAAGGCTGCCTGCAGGGCCACTTGAAAGGCCAAAAGCCAGGTGTTTGCCAGGAGGAACTCTCCACCTAGCTCCAAGTCTCCAGGGTGGCGGCCTCCACAGGGACTCTTCACCCCTCCGGCCAAAGAGGGTGTCCCGTCCAGGCGTGGGAAAGAAAGACCCCAGCCACACAGTTCACTCCCCAGGCGCCAGGTGGCCTCAGGGCTCAGGGGAGACTGGGCCCTGGCAGGCAACGGGGAAGTCCCCCCCCCCACCCACAGGCCCAGAGGACACTGAGCCCTGGCAGGCGAGGGGCGCTCACCCACAGGGCCCAGGGCAGACTGAGCCCTGGCGAGGGAGGGGCACCACCCACGGGCCCCAGAGGAGACCCACTGGGAACTGCTGGGCGAGGGGCGCTCACCCCTCAGGACCCAGAGGGGACTGAGCCGGGGGCGCTCAGCCTCGGGACACAGAGGACACTGGGGACCAGCGGGCGAGGGGCGCTCACCCGCGGGCCCCAGAGGTCACTGGTCCCTGGCGCGCCTGGGGGGCTAACCCCAGAGGCCCGGGCACACCGAGGACCCGCGGGCGAGGGGCGCTCACCCGCAGGCCCCGGAGGACAAGGAAGCCTGCTGGGCCCCCCCACAAGGCAGGCGGCTCACCCACAGGACCCTGGGGACACTGGGCACTGGCGGGCGAGGGGCGCTCACCCGCAGGACGCAGTGCAGAATGAATGCCAGGGACCCAGGGGCCCTGCCAAGCAGGACCCTGGGGAAAGGGAACAGGGCTGGGACCGCGGGGAGTTGGGGCGGGGGCCGCCAGGCGCGCACCAGCAGCACGCCCAAGCACACTGAGCACTGAAGGCCCAGGGGCGCTCACCAGCAGGGCCCAGAGCGCCCTGGGGACTGCAGGCCGCCTGGGGCGCTCACCCACAGCCGGCAGGCCAGGCCCAGCACTGCTGGAGGGAGGGGTGCTAACCCCCAGGAAGGAAGCAAGCCTAAGCCCCCCACCCCCAGGGCCGGGGCGGCTCCCCTGCACACTCAGGGCCGCCCGGAGCACTGCTGGGTGAGGGGCGCTCACCCCCAGAACCCCGAGCAGCCTGAGCGGCGCTGGGGGGCTGAGGGAGCTCACCCGCAGCAACCCTGGAGAATGAGTGCCTGTGGGCGAGGGGCGCTCACCCACAGGGCTCAGAGTCCTGGGCACCTTTGGCGGAGATGCCCTCAGCCCCAAGGCTCCCTTACCTGGGCCAGGGTGGGACAGTGGTGCCCTTTTCCCGGGTCTCAGCAGGTCCTCCATGACGGTGGGGAGATGTCCTCTGTCCAATCTCCCAGGCTCCCGCCCAGGCGGGCGTGGCTCCGGATCCAAGGGTCCCACAGGGTTCTTCCCTGGGGCCCAGAGAGCTGGCGCGTCCCAGGAGATCCCCACAAGCCTTGGACATCCACATCCACTCTTCCCAGGGACCTCCGCCATCCCGGGCAGGTTGTGGTCATGCACAGGAGCACAGCCCCATGGGCCCAAAGGCCAGAAAATGCTGTGTCAGGCGGGATGGATCCGGGTCCTGGGTGCCCTTGGAGTTGAGATCCCCTAACAGTGTTCTTGGGGTCTCAGGTTTTGAGCACAAGGCTGCCTGCAGGGCCGCTTCGAAGGCCAAAAGCCAGGTGTTTGCCAGGAGGAACTCTCCACCTAGCTCCAAGTCTCCAGGGTGGCGGCCTCCACAGGGACTCTTCACCCCTCCGGCCAAAGAGGGTGTCCAGTCCCAGCGTGGGAGAGAAAGACCCCAGCCACACAGTTCACTCCCCAGGCGCCAGGTGGCCTCAGGGCTCAGGGGAGACTGGGCCCTGGCGGCAACGGGGAAGTCCCCCCCCACCCACCCACAGGCCCAGAGGACACTGAGCCCTGGCAGGCGAGGGGCGCTCACCCACAGGGCCCAGGGCAGACTGAGCCCTGGCGAGGGAGGGGCACCACCCATGGGCCCCAGAGGAGACCCACTGGGAACTGCTGGGCGAGGGGCGCTCACCCCTCAGGACCCAGAGGGGACTGAGCCGGGGGCGCTCAGCCTCGGGACACAGAGGACACTGGGGACCAGCGGGCGAGGGGCGCTCACCCGCGGGCCCCAGAGGTCACTGGTCCCTGGCGCGCCTGGGGGGCTAACCCCAGAGGCCCGGGCACACCGAGGACCCGCGGGCGAGGGGCGCTCACCCGCAGGCCCCGGAGGACAAGGAAGCCTGCTGGGCCCCCCCACAAGGCAGGCGGCTCACCCACAGGACCCTGGGGACACTGGGCACTGGCGGGCGAGGGGCGCTCACCCGCAGGACGCAGTGCAGAAGGAATGCCAGGGACCCAGGGGCCCTGCCAAGCAGGACCCTGGGGAAAGGGAACAGGGCTGGGACCGCGGGGAGTTGGGGCGGGGGCCGCCAGGCGCGCACCAGCAGCACGCCCAAGCACACTGAGCACTGAAGGCCCAGGGGCGCTCACCAGCAGGGCCCAGAGCGCCCTGGGGACTGCAGGCCGCCTGGGGCGCTCACCCACAGCCCGCAGGCCAGGCCCAGCACTGCTGAAGGGAGGGGTGCTAACCCCCAGGAAGGAAGGAAGCCTAAGCCCCCCACCCCCAGGGCCGGGGCGGCTCGCCTGCACACTCAGGGCCGCCCGGAGCACTGCTGGGTGAGGGGCGCTCACCCCCAGAACCCCGAGCAGCCTGAGCGGCGCTGGGGGGCTGAGGGAGCTCACCCGCAGCAACCCTGGAGAATGAGTGCCTGTGGGCGAGGGGCGCTCACCCACAGGGCTCAGAGTCCTGGGCACCTTTGGCGGAGATGCCCTCAGCCCCAAGGCTCCCTTACCTGGGCCAGGGTGGGACAGTGGTGCCCTTTTCCCGGGTCTCAGCAGGTCCTCCATGACGGTGGGGAGATGTCCTCTGTCCAATCTCCCAGGCTCCCGCCCAGGCGGGCGTGGCTCCGGATCCAAGGGTCCCACAGGGTTCTTCCCTGGGGCCCAGAGAGCGCCCGCTGGCGCGTCCCAGGAGATCCCCACAAGCCTTGGACATCCACATCCACTCTTCCCAGGGACCTCCGCCATCCCGGGCAGGTTGTGGTCATGCACAGGAGCACAGCCCCATGGGCCCAAGGGCCAGAAAACGCTGTGTCAGGCGGGATGGATCCGGGTCCTGGGTGCCCTTGGAGTTGAGATCCCCTAACAGTGTTCTTGGGGTCTCAGGTTTTGAGCACAAGGCTGCCTGCAGGGCCGCTTCGAAGGCCAAAAGCCAGGTGTTTGCCAGGAGGAACTCTCCACCTAGCTCCAAGTCTCCAGGGTGGCGGCCTCCACAGGGACTCTTCACCCCTCCGGCCAAAGAGGGTGTCCCGTCGCGGCGTGGGAGAGAAAGACCCCAGCCACACAGTTCACTCCCCAGGCGCCAGGTGGCCTCAGGGCTCAGGGGAGACTGGGCCCTGGCGGGCAACGGGGAAGTCCCCCCCCCCACCCACAGGCCCAGAGGACACTGAGCCCTGGCAGGCGAGGGGCGCTCACCCACAGGGCCCAGGGCAGACTGAGCCCTGGCGAGGGAGGGGCACCACCCATGGGCCCCAGAGGAGACCCACTGGGAACTGCTGGGCGAGGGGCGCTCACCCCTCAGGACCCAGAGGGGACTGAGCCGGGGGCGCTCAGCCTCGGGACACAGAGGACACTGGGGACCAGCGGGCGAGGGGCGCTCACCCGCGGGCCCCAGAGGTCACTGGTCCCTGGCGCGCCTGGGGGGCTAACCCCAGAGGCCCGGGCACACCGAGGACCCGCGGGCGAGGGGCGCTCACCCGCAGGCCCCGGAGGACAAGGAAGCCTGCTGGGCCCCCCCACAAGGCAGGCGGCTCACCCACAGGACCCTGGGGACACTGGGCACTGGCGGGCGAGGGGCGCTCACCCGCAGGACGCAGTGCAGAAGGAATGCCAGGGACCCAGGGGCCCTGCCAAGCAGGACCCTGGGGAAAGGGAACAGGGCTGGGACCGCGGGGAGTTGGGGCGGGGGCCGCCAGGCGCGCACCAGCAGCACGCCCAAGCACACTGAGCACTGAAGGCCCAGGGGCGCTCACCAGCAGGGCCCAGAGCGCCCTGGGGACTGCAGGCCGCCTGGGGCGCTCACCCACAGCCCGCAGGCCAGGCCCAGCACTGCTGAAGGGAGGGGTGCTAACCCCCAGGAAGGAAGGAAGCCTAAGCCCCCCACCCCCAGGGCCGGGGCGGCTCCCCTGCACACTCAGGGCCGCCCGGAGCACTGCTGGGTGAGGGGCGCTCACCCCCAGAACCCCGAGCAGCCTGAGCGGCGCTGGGGGGCTGAGGGAGCTCACCCGCAGCAACCCTGGAGAATGAGTGCCTGTGGGCGAGGGGCGCTCACCCACAGGGCTCAGAGTCCTGGGCACCTTTGGCGGAGATGCCCTCAGCCCCAAGGCTCCCTTACCTGGGCCAGGGTGGGACAGTGGTGCCCTTTTCCCGGGTCTCAGCAGGTCCTCCATGACGGTGGGGAGATGTCCTCTGTCCAATCTCCCAGGCTCCCGCCCAGGCGGGCGTGGCTCCGGATCCAAGGGTCCCACAGGGTTCTTCCCTGGGGCCCAGAGAGCGCCCGCTGGCGCGTCCCAGGAGATCCCCACAAGCCTTGGACATCCACATCCACTCTTCCCAGGGACCTCCACCATCCCGGGCAGGTTGTGGTCATGCACAGGAGCAGAGCCCCATGGGCCCAAGGGCCAGAAAACGCTGTGTCAGGCGGGATGGATCCGGGTCCTGGGTGCCCTTGGAGTTGAGATCCCCTAACAGTGTTCTTGGGGTCGCAGGTTTTGAGCACAAGGCTGCCTGCAGGGCCGCTTCGAAGGCCAAAAGCCAGGTGTTTGCCAGGAGGAACTCTCCACCTAGCTCCAAGTCTCCAGGGTGGCGGCCTCCACAGGGACTCTTCACCCCTCCGGCCAAAGAGGGTGTCCCGTCGCGGCGTGGGAGAGAAAGACCCCAGCCACACAGTTCACTCCCCAGGCGCCAGGTGGCCTCAGGGCTCAGGGGAGACTGGGCCCTGGCGGGCAACGGGGAAGTCCCCCCCCCCACCCACAGGCCCAGAGGACACTGAGCCCTGGCAGGCGAGGGGCGCTCACCCACAGGGCCCAGGGCAGACTGAGCCCTGGCGAGGGAGGGGCACCACCCACGGGCCCCAGAGGAGACCCACTGGGAACTGCTGGGCGAGGGGCGCTCACCCCTCAGGACCCAGAGGGGACTGAGCCGGGGGCGCTCAGCCTCGGGACACAGAGGACACTGGGGACCAGCGGGCGAGGGGCGCTCACCCGCGGGCCCCAGAGGTCACTGGTCCCTGGCGCGCCTGGGGGGCTAACCCCAGAGGCCCGGGCACACCGAGGACCCGCGGGCGAGGGGCGCTCACCCGCAGGCCCCGGAGGACAAGGAAGCCTGCTGGGCCCCCCCACAAGGCAGGCGGCTCACCCACAGGACCCTGGGGACACTGGGCACTGGCGGGCGAGGGGCGCTCACCCGCAGGACGCAGTGCAGAAGGAATGCCAGGGACCCAGGGGCCCTGCCAAGCAGGACCCTGGGGAAAGGGAACAGGGCTGGGACCGCGGGGAGTTGGGGCGGGGGCCGCCAGGCGCGCACCAGCAGCACGCCCAAGCACACTGAGCACTGAAGGCCCAGGGGCGCTCACCAGCAGGGCCCAGAGCGCCCTGGGGACTGCAGGCCGCCTGGGGCGCTCACCCACAGCCGGCAGGCCAGGCCCAGCACTGCTGGAGGGAGGGGTGCTAACCCCCAGGAAGGAAGCAAGCCTTAGCCCCCCACCCCCAGGGCCGGGGCGGCTCCCCTGCACACTCAGGGCCGCCCTGAGCACTGCTGGGTGAGGGGCGCTCACCCCCAGAACCCAGAGCAGCCTGAGCGGCGCTGGGGGGCTGAGGGAGCTCACCCACAGCAACCCTGGAGAATGAGTGCCTGTGGGCGAGGGGCGCTCACCCACAGGGCTCAGAGTCCTGGGCACCTTTGGCGGAGATGCCCTCAGCCCCAAGTCTCCCTTACCTGGGCCAGGGTGGGAAAGTGCTGCCCTTTTCCCGGGTCTCAGCAGGTCCTCCATGATGGTGGGGAGATGTCCTCTGTCCAATCTCCCAGGCTCCCGCCCAGGCGGGCGTGGCTCCGGATCCAAGGGTCCCACAGGGTTCTTCCCTGGGGCCCAGAGAGCGCCCGCGGGCGCGTCCCAGGAAATCCGCACAAGCCTTGGACATCCACATCCACTCTTCCCAGGGACCTCCGCCATCCCGGGCAGGTTGTGGTCATGCACAGGAGCACAGCCCCATGGGCCCAAAGGCCAGAAAATGCTGTGTCAGGTGGGATGGATCCGGGTCCTGGGTGCCCTTGGAGTTGAGATCCCCTAACAGTGTTCTTGGGGTCGCAGGTTTTGAGCACAAGGCTGCCTGCAGGGCCACTTGGAAGGCCAAAAGCCAGGTGTTTGCCAGGAGGAACTCTCCACCTAGCTCCAAGTCTCCAGGGTGGCGGCCTCCACAGGGACTCTTCACCCCTCCGGCCAAAGAGGGTGTCCCGTCCAGGCGTGGGAGAGAAAGACCCCAGCCACACAGTTCACTCCCCAGGCGCCAGGTGGCCTCAGGGCTCAGGGGAGACTGGGCCCTGGCGGGCAACGGGGAAGTCCCCCCCCCCACCCACAGGCCCAGAGGACACTGAGCCCTGGCAGGCGAGGGGCGCTCACCCACAGGGCCCAGGGCAGACTGAGCCCTGGCGAGGGAGGGGCACCACCCACGGGCCCCAGAGGAGACCCACTGGGAACTGCTGGGCGAGGGGCGCTCACCCCTCAGGACCCAGAGGGGACTGAGCCGGGGGCGCTCAGCCTCGGGACACAGAGGACACTGGGGACCAGCGGGCGAGGGGCGCTCACCCGCGGGCCCCAGAGGTCACTGGTCCCTGGCGCGCCTGGGGAGCTAACCCCAGAGGCCCGGGCACACGGAGGACCCGCGGGCGAGGGGCGCTCACCCGCAGGCCCCGGAGGACAAGGAAGCCTGCTGGGCCCCCCCACAAGGCAGGCGGCTCACCCACAGGACCCTGGGGACACTGGGCACTGGCGGGCGAGGGGCGCTCACCCGCAGGACGCAGTGCAGAAGGAATGCCAGGGACCCAGGGGCCCTGCCAAGCAGGACCCTGGGGAAAGGGAACAGGGCTGGGACCGCGGGGAGTTGGGGCGGGGGCCGCCAGGCGCGCACCAGCAGCACGCCCAAGCACACTGAGCACTGAAGGCCCAGGGGCGCTCACCAGCAGGGCCCAGAGCGCCCTGGGGACTGCAGGCCGCCTGGGGCGCTCACCCACAGCCCGCAGGCCAGGCCCAGCACTGCTGAAGGGAGGGGTGCTAACCCCCAGGAAGGAAGGAAGCCTAAGCCCCCCACCCCCAGGGCCGGGGCGGCTCCCCTGCACACTCAGGGCCGCCCGGAGCACTGCTGGGTGAGGGGCGCTCACCCCCAGAACCCCGAGCAGCCTGAGCGGCGCTGGGGGGCTGAGGGAGCTCACCCGCAGCAACCCTGGAGAATGAGTGCCTGTGGGCGAGGGGCGCTCACCCACAGGGCTCAGAGTCCTGGGCACCTTTGGCGGAGATGCCCTCAGCCCCAAGGCTCCCTTACCTGGGCCAGGGTGGGACAGTGGTGCCCTTTTCCCGGGTCTCAGCAGGTCCTCCATGACGGTGGGGAGATGTCCTCTGTCCAATCTCCCAGGCTCCCGCCCAGGCGGGCGTGGCTCCGGATCCAAGGGTCCCACAGGGTTCTTCCCTGGGGCCCAGAGAGCGCCCGCTGGCGCGTCCCAGGAGATCCCCACAAGCCTTGGACATCCACATCCACTCTTCCCAGGGACCTCCGCCATCCCGGGCAGGTTGTGGTCATGCACAGGAGCACATCCCCATGGGCCCAAGGGCCAGAAAACACTGTGTCAGGCGGGATGGATCCGGGTCCTGGGTGCCCTTGGAGTTGAGATCCCCTAACAGTGTTCTTGGGGTCGCAGGTTTTGAGCACAAGGCTGCCTGCAGGGCCGCTTCGAAGGCCAAAAGCCAGGTGTTCGCCAGGAGGAACTCTCCACCTAGCTCCAAGTCTCCAGGGTGGCGGCCTCCACAGGGACTCTTCACCCCTCCGGCCAAAGAGGGTGTCCCGTCGCGGCGTGGGAGAGAAAGACCCCAGCCACACAGTTCACTCCCCAGGCGCCAGGTGGCCTCAGGGCTCAGGGGAGACTGGGCCCTGGCGGGCAACGGGGAAGTCCCCCCCCCACCCACAGGCCCAGAGACACTGAGCCCTGGCAGGCGAGGGGCGCTCACCCACAGGGCCCAGGGCAGACTGAGCCCTGGCGAGGGAGGGGCACCACCCACGGGCCCCAGAGGAGACCCACTGGGAACTGCTGGGCGAGGGGCGCTCACCCCTCAGGACCCAGAGGGGACTGAGCCGGGGGCGCTCAGCCTCGGGACACAGAGGACACTGGGGACCAGCGGGCGAGGGGCGCTCACCCGCGGGCCCCAGAGGTCACTGGTCCCTGGCGCGCCTGGGGGGCTAACCCCAGAGGCCCGGGCACACCGAGGACCCGCGGGCGAGGGGCGCTCACCCGCAGGCCCCGGAGGACAAGGAAGCCTGCTGGGCCCCCCCACAAGGCAGGCGGCTCACCCACAGGACCCTGGGGACACTGGGCACTGGCGGGCGAGGGGCGCTCACCCGCAGGACGCAGTGCAGAAGGAATGCCAGGGACCCAGGGGCCCTGCCAAGCAGGACCCTGGGGAAAGGGAACAGGGCTGGGACCGCGGGGAGTTGGGGCGGGGGCCGCCAGGCGCGCACCAGCAGCACGCCCAAGCACACTGAGCACTGAAGGCCCAGGGGCGCTCACCAGCAGGGCCCAGAGCGCCCTGGGGACTGCAGGCCGCCTGGGGCGCTCACCCACAGCCCGCAGGCCAGGCCCAGCACTGCTGAAGGGAGGGGTGCTAACCCCCAGGAAGGAAGGAAGCCTAAGCCCCCCACCCCCAGGGCCGGGGCGGCTCCCCTGCACACTCAGGGCCGCCCGGAGCACTGCTGGGTGAGGGGCGCTCACCCCCAGAACCCCGAGCAGCCTGAGCGGCGCTGGGGGGCTGAGGGAGCTCACCCGCAGCAACCCTGGAGAATGAGTGCCTGTGGGCGAGGGGCGCTCACCCACAGGGCTCAGAGTCCTGGGCACCTTTGGCGGAGATGCCCTCAGCCCCAAGGCTCCCTTACCTGGGCCAGGGTGGGACAGTGGTGCCCTTTTCCCGGGTCTCAGCAGGTCCTCCATGACGGTGGGGAGATGTCCTCTGTCCAATCTCCCAGGCTCCCGCCCAGGCGGGCGTGGCTCCGGATCCAAGGGTCCCACAGGGTTCTTCCCTGGGGCCCAGAGAGCGCCCGCTGGCGCGTCCCAGGAGATCCCCACAAGCCTTGGACATCCACATCCACTCTTCCCAGGGACCTCCGCCATCCCGGGCAGGTTGTGGTCATGCACAGGAGCACAGCCCCATGGGCCCAAGGGCCAGAAAACGCTGTGTCAGGCGGGATGGATCCGGGTCCTGGGTGCCCTTGGAGTTGAGATCCCCTAACAGTGTTCTTGGGGTCGCAGGTTTTGAGCACAAGGCTGCCTGCAGGGCCGCTTCGAAGGCCAAAAGCCAGGTGTTCGCCAGGAGGAACTCTCCACCTAGCTCCAAGTCTCCAGGGTGGCGGCCTCCACAGGGACTCTTCACCCCTCCGGCCAAAGAGGGTGTCCCATCGCGGCGTGGGAGAGAAAGACCCCAGCCACACAGTTCACTCCCCAGGCGCCAGGTGGCCTCAGGGCTCAGGGGAGACTGGGCCCTGGCGGGCAACAGGGAAGTCCCCCCCCCACCCACAGGCCCAGAGGACACTGAGCCCTGGCGGGCGAGGGGCGCTCACCCACAGGGCCCAGGGCAGACTGAGCCCTGGCGAGGGAGGGGCACCACCCACGGGCCCCAGAGGAGACCCACTGGGAACTGCTGGGCGAGGGGCGCTCACCCCTCAGGACCCAGAGGGGACTGAGCCGGGGGCGCTCAGCCTCGGGACACAGAGGACACTGGGGACCAGCGGGCGAGGGGCGCTCACCCGCGGGCCCCAGAGGTCACTGGTCCCTGGCGCGCCTGGGGGGCTAACCCCAGAGGCCCGGGCACACCGAGGACCCGCGGGCGAGGGGCGCTCACCCGCAGGCCCCGGAGGACAAGGAAGCCTGCTGGGCCCCCCCACAAGGCAGGCGGCTCACCCACAGGACCCTGGGGACACTGGGCACTGGCGGGCGAGGGGCGCTCACCCGCAGGACGCAGTGCAGAAGGAATGCCAGGGACCCAGGGGCCCTGCCAAGCAGGACCCTGGGGAAAGGGAACAGGGCTGGGACCGCGGGGAGTTGGGGCGGGGGCCGCCAGGCGCGCACCAGCAGCACGCCCAAGCACACTGAGCACTGAAGGCCCAGGGGCGCTCACCAGCAGGGCCCAGAGCGCCCTGGGGACTGCAGGCCGCCTGGGGCGCTCACCCACAGCCCGCAGGCCAGGCCCAGCACTGCTGAAGGGAGGGGTGCTAACCCCCAGGAAGGAAGGAAGCCTAAGCCCCCCACCCCCAGGGCCGGGGCGGCTCCCCTGCACACTCAGGGCCGCCCGGAGCACTGCTGGGTGAGGGGCGCTCACCCCCAGAACCCCGAGCAGCCTGAGCGGCGCTGGGGGGCTGAGGGAGCTCACCCGCAGCAACCCTGGAGAATGAGTGCCTGTGGGCGAGGGGCGCTCACCCACAGGGCTCAGAGTCCTGGGCACCTTTGGCGGAGATGCCCTCAGCCCCAAGGCTCCCTTACCTGGGCCAGGGTGGGACAGTGGTGCCCTTTTCCCGGGTCTCAGCAGGTCCTCCATGACGGTGGGGAGATGTCCTCTGTCCAATCTCCCAGGCTCCCGCCCAGGCGGGCGTGGCTCCGGATCCAAGGGTCCCACAGGGTTCTTCCCTGGGGCCCAGAGAGCTGGCGCGTCCCAGGAGATCCCCACAAGCCTTGGACATCCACATCCACTCTTCCCAGGGACCTCCGCCATCCCGGGCAGGTTGTGGTCATGCACAGGAGCACAGCCCCATGGGCCCAAGGGCCAGAAAACGCTGTGTCAGGCGGGATGGATCCGGGTCCTGGGTGCCCTTGGAGTTGAGATCCCCTAACAGTGTTCTTGGGGTCGCAGGTTTTGAGCACAAGGCTGCCTGCAGGGCCGCTTCGAAGGCCAAAAGCCAGGTGTTCGCCAGGAGGAACTCTCCACCTAGCTCCAAGTCTCCAGGGTGGCGGCCTCCACAGGGACTCTTCACCCCTCCGGCCAAAGAGGGTGTCCCATCGCGGCGTGGGAGAGAAAGACCCCAGCCACACAGTTCACTCCCCAGGCGCCAGGTGGCCTCAGGGCTCAGGGGAGACTGGGCCCTGGCGGGCAACGGGGAAGTCCCCCCCCCACCCACAGGCCCAGAGGACACTGAGCCCTGGCGGGCGAGGGGCGCTCACCCACAGGGCCCAGGGCAGACTGAGCCCTGGCGAGGGAGGGGCACCACCCACGGGCCCCAGAGGAGACCCACTGGGAACTGCTGGGCGAGGGGCGCTCACCCCTCAGGACCCAGAGGGGACTGAGCCGGGGGCGCTCAGCCTCGGGACACAGAGGACACTGGGGACCAGCGGGCGAGGGGCGCTCACCCGCGGGCCCCAGAGGTCACTGGTCCCTGGCGCGCCTGGGGGGCTAACCCCAGAGGCCCGGGCACACCGAGGACCCGCGGGCGAGGGGCGCTCACCCGCAGGCCCCGGAGGACAAGGAAGCCTGCTGGGCCCCCCCACAAGGCAGGCGGCTCACCCACAGGACCCTGGGGACACTGGGCACTGGCGGGCGAGGGGCGCTCACCCGCAGGCCCCGGAGGACAAGGAAGCCTGCTGGGCCCCCCCACAAGGCAGGCGGCTCACCCACAGGACCCTGGGGACACTGGGCACTGGCGGGCGAGGGGCGCTCACCCGCAGGACACAGTGCAGAAGGAATGCCAGGGACCCAGGGGCCCTGCCAAGCAGGACCCTGGGGAAAGGGAACAGGGCTGGGACCGCGGGGAGTTGGGGCGGGGGCCGCCAGGCGCGCACCAGCAGCACGCCCAAGCACACTGAGCACTGAAGGCCCAGGGGCGCTCACCAGCAGGGCCCAGAGCGCCCTGGGGACTGCAGGCCGCCTGGGGCGCTCACCCACAGCCCGCAGGCCAGGCCCAGCACTGCTGAAGGGAGGGGTGCTAACCCCCAGGAAGGAAGGAAGCCTAAGCCCCCCACCCCCAGGGCCGGGGCGGCTCCCCTGCACACTCAGGGCCGCCCGGAGCACTGCTGGGTGAGGGGCGCTCACCCCCAGAACCCCGAGCAGCCTGAGCGGCGCTGGGGGGCTGAGGGAGCTCACCCGCAGCAACCCTGGAGAATGAGTGCCTGTGGGCGAGGGGCGCTCACCCACAGGGCTCAGAGTCCTGGGCACCTTTGGCGGAGATGCCCTCAGCCCCAAGGCTCCCTTACCTGGGCCAGGGTGGGACAGTGGTGCCCTTTTCCCGGGTCTCAGCAGGTCCTCCATGACGGTGGGGAGATGTCCTCTGTCCAATCTCCCAGGCTCCCGCCCAGGCGGGCGTGGCTCCGGATCCAAGGGTCCCACAGGGTTCTTCCCTGGGGCCCAGAGAGCGCCCGCTGGCGCGTCCCAGGAGATCCCCACAAGCCTTGGACATCCACATCCACTCTTCCCAGGGACCTCCGCCATCCCGGGCAGGTTGTGGTCATGCACAGGAGCACAGCCCCATGGGCCCAAGGGCCAGAAAACGCTGTGTCAGGCGGGATGGATCCGGGTCCTGGGTGCCCTTGGAGTTGAGATCCCCTAACAGTGTTCTTGGGGTCGCAGGTTTTGAGCACAAGGCTGCCTGCAGGGCCGCTTCGAAGGCCAAAAGCCAGGTGTTTGCCAGGAGGAACTCTCCACCTAGCTCCAAGTCTCCAGGGTGGCGGCCTCCACAGGGACTCTTCACCCCTCCGGCCAAAGAGGGTGTCCCGTCGCGGCGTGGGAGAGAAAGACCCCAGCCACACAGTTCACTCCCCAGGCGCCAGGTGGCCTCAGGGCTCAGGGGAGACTGGGCCCTGGCGGGCAACGGGGAAGTCCCCCCCCCCACCCACAGGCCCAGAGGACACTGAGCCCTGGCAGGCGAGGGGCGCTCACCCACAGGGCCCAGGGCAGACTGAGCCCTGGCGAGGGAGGGGCACCACCCACGGGCCCCAGAGGAGACCCACTGGGAACTGCTGGGCGAGGGGCGCTCACCCCTCAGGACCCAGAGGGGACTGAGCCGGGGGCGCTCAGCCTCGGGACACAGAGGACACTGGGGACCAGCGGGCGAGGGGCGCTCACCCGCGGGCCCCAGAGGTCACTGGTCCCTGGCGCGCCTGGGGGGCTAACCCCAGAGGCCCGGGCACACCGAGGACCCGCGGGCGAGGGGCGCTCACCCGCAGGCCCCGGAGGACAAGGAAGCCTGCTGGGCCCCCCCACAAGGCAGGCGGCTCACCCACAGGACCCTGGGGACACTGGGCACTGGCGGGCGAGGGGCGCTCACCCGCAGGACGCAGTGCAGAAGGAATGCCAGGGACCCAGGGGCCCTGCCAAGCAGGACCCTGGGGAAAGGGAACAGGGCTGGGACCGCGGGGAGTTGGGGCGGGGGCCGCCAGGCGCGCACCAGCAGCACGCCCAAGCACACTGAGCACTGAAGGCCCAGGGGCGCTCACCAGCAGGGCCCAGAGCGCCCTGGGGACTGCAGGCCGCCTGGGGCGCTCACCCACAGCCCGCAGGCCAGGCCCAGCACTGCTGAAGGGAGGGGTGCTAACCCCCAGGAAGGAAGGAAGCCTAAGCCCCCCACCCCCAGGGCCGGGGCGGCTCCCCTGCACACTCAGGGCCGCCCGGAGCACTGCTGGGTGAGGGGCGCTCACCCCCAGAACCCCGAGCAGCCTGAGCGGCGCTGGGGGGCTGAGGGAGCTCACCCGCAGCAACCCTGGAGAATGAGTGCCTGTGGGCGAGGGGCGCTCACCCACAGGGCTCAGAGTCCTGGGCACCTTTGGCGGAGATGCCCTCAGCCCCAAGGCTCCCTTACCTGGGCCAGGGTGGGACAGTGGTGCCCTTTTCCCGGGTCTCAGCAGGTCCTCCATGACGGTGGGGAGATGTCCTCTGTCCAATCTCCCAGGCTCCCGCCCAGGCGGGCGTGGCTCCGGATCCAAGGGTCCCACAGGGTTCTTCCCTGGGGCCCAGAGAGCACCCGCTGGCGCGTCCCAGGAGATCCCCACAAGCCTTGGACATCCACATCCACTCTTCCCAGGGACCTCCGCCATCCCGGGCAGGTTGTGGTCATGCACAGGAGCACAGCCCCATGGGCCCAAAGGCCAGAAAACGCTGTGTCAGGCGGGATGGATCCGGGTCCTGGGTGCCCTTGGAGTTGAGATCCCCTAACAGTGTTCTTGGGGTCGCAGGTTTTGAGCACAAGGCTGCCTGCAGGGCCGCTTCGAAGGCCAAAAGCCAGGTGTTCGCCAGGAGGAACTCTCCACCTAGCTCCAAGTCTCCAGGGTGGCGGCCTCCACAGGGACTCTTCACCCCTCCGGCCAAAGAGGGTGTCCCATCGCGGCGTGGGAGAGAAAGACCCCAGCCACACAGTTCACTCCCCAGGCGCCAGGTGGCCTCAGGGCTCAGGGGAGACTGGGCCCTGGCGGGCAACGGGGAAGTCCCCCCCCCACCCACAGGCCCAGAGGACACTGAGCCCTGGCGGGCGAGGGGCGCTCACCCACAGGGCCCAGGGCAGACTGAGCCCTGGCGAGGGAGGGGCACCACCCACGGGCCCCAGAGGAGACCCACTGGGAACTGCTGGGCGAGGGGCGCTCACCCCTCAGGACCCAGAGGGGACTGAGCCGGGGGCGCTCAGCCTCGGGACACAGAGGACACTGGGGACCAGCGGGCGAGGGGCGCTCACCCGCGGGCCCCAGAGGTCACTGGTCCCTGGCGCGCCTGGGGGGCTAACCCCAGAGGCCCGGGCACACCGAGGACCCGCGGGCGAGGGGCGCTCACCCGCAGGCCCCGGAGGACAAGGAAGCCTGCTGGGCCCCCCCACAAGGCAGGCGGCTCACCCACAGGACCCTGGGGACACTGGGCACTGGCGGGCGAGGGGCGCTCACCCGCAGGACGCAGTGCAGAAGGAATGCCAGGGACCCAGGGGCCCTGCCAAGCAGGACCCTGGGGAAAGGGAACAGGGCTGGGACCGCGGGGAGTTGGGGCGGGGGCCGCCAGGCGCGCACCAGCAGCACGCCCAAGCACACTGAGCACTGAAGGCCCAGGGGCGCTCACCAGCAGGGCCCAGAGCGCCCTGGGGACTGCAGGCCGCCTGGGGCGCTCACCCACAGCCCGCAGGCCAGGCCCAGCACTGCTGAAGGGAGGGGTGCTAACCCCCAGGAAGGAAGGAAGCCTAAGCCCCCCACCCCCAGGGCCGGGGCGGCTCCCCTGCACACTCAGGGCCACCCGGAGCACTGCTGGGTGAGGGGCGCTCACCCCCAGAACCCCGAGCAGCCTGAGCGGCGCTGGGGGGCTGAGGGAGCTCACCCGCAGCAACCCTGGAGAATGAGTGCCTGTGGGCGAGGGGCGCTCACCCACAGGGCTCAGAGTCCTGGGCACCTTTGGCGGAGATGCCCTCAGCCCCCAAGGCTCCCTTACCTGGGCCAGGGTGGGACAGTGGTGCCCTTTTCCCGGGTCTCAGCAGGTCCTCCATGACGGTGGGGAGATGTCCTCTGTCCAATCTCCCAGGCTCCCGCCCAGGCGGGCGTGGCTCCGGATCCAAGGGTCCCACAGGGTTCTTCCCTGGGGCCCAGAGAGCGCCCGCTGGCGCGTCCCAGGAGATCCCCACAAGCCTTGGACATCCACATCCACTCTTCCCAGGGACCTCCGCCATCCCGGGCAGGTTGTGGTCATGCACAGGAGCACAGCCCCATGGGCCCAAGGGCCAGAAAACGCTGTGTCAGGCGGGATGGATCCGGGTCCTGGGTGCCCTTGGAGTTGAGATCCCCTAACAGTGTTCTTGGGGTCGCAGGTTTTGAGCACAAGGCTGCCTGCAGGGCCGCTTCGAAGGCCAAAAGCCAGGTGTTTGCCAGGAGGAACTCTCCACCTAGCTCCAAGTCTCCAGGGTGGCGGCCTCCACAGGGACTCTTCACCCCTCCGGCCAAAGAGGGTGTCCCGTCGCGGCGTGGGAGAGAAAGACCCCAGCCACACAGTTCACTCCCCAGGCGCCAGGTGGCCTCAGGGCTCAGGGGAGACTGGGCCCTGGCGGGCAACGGGGAAGTCCCCCCCCCACCCACAGGCCCAGAGGACACTGAGCCCTGGCGGGCGAGGGGCGCTCACCCACAGGGCCCAGGGCAGACTGAGCCCTGGCGAGGGAGGGGCACCACCCACGGGCCCCAGAGGAGACCCACTGGGAACTGCTGGGCGAGGGGCGCTCACCCCTCAGGACCCAGAGGGGACTGAGCCGGGGGCGCTCAGCCTCGGGACACAGAGGACACTGGGGACCAGCGGGCGAGGGGCGCTCACCCGCGGGCCCCAGAGGTCACTGGTCCCTGGCGCGCCTGGGGGGCTAACCCCAGAGGCCCGGGCACACCGAGGACCCGCGGGCGAGGGGCGCTCACCCGCAGGCTCCGGAGGACAAGGAAGCCTGCTGGGCCCCCCCACAAGGCAGGCGGCTCACCCACAGGACCCTGGGGACACTGGGCACTGGCGGGCGAGGGGCGCTCACCCGCAGGACGCAGTGCAGAAGGAATGCCAGGGACCCAGGGGCCCTGCCAAGCAGGACCCTGGGGAAAGGGAACAGGGCTGGGACCGCGGGGAGTTGGGGCGGGGGCCGCCAGGCGCGCACCAGCAGCACGCCCAAGCACACTGAGCACTGAAGGCCCAGGGGCGCTCACCAGCAGGGCCCAGAGCGCCCTGGGGACTGCAGGCCGCCTGGGGCGCTCACCCACAGCCCGCAGGCCAGGCCCAGCACTGCTGAAGGGAGGGGTGCTAACCCCCAGGAAGGAAGGAAGCCTAAGCCCCCCACCCCCAGGGCCGGGGCGGCTCCCCTGCACACTCAGGGCCGCCCGGAGCACTGCTGGGTGAGGGGCGCTCACCCCCAGAACCCCGAGCAGCCTGAGCGGCGCTGGGGGGCTGAGGGAGCTCACCCGCAGCAACCCTGGAGAATGAGTGCCTGTGGGCGAGGGGCGCTCACCCACAGGGCTCAGAGTCCTGGGCACCTTTGGCGGAGATGCCCTCAGCCCCAAGGCTCCCTTACCTGGGCCAGGGTGGGACAGTGGTGCCCTTTTCCCGGGTCTCAGCAGGTCCTCCATGACGGTGGGGAGATGTCCTCTGTCCAATCTCCCAGGCTCCCGCCCAGGCGGGCGTGGCTCCGGATCCAAGGGTCCCACAGGGTTCTTCCCTGGGGCCCAGAGAGCGCCCGCTGGCGCGTCCCAGGAGATCCCCACAAGCCTTGGACATCCACATCCACTCTTCCCAGGGACCTCCGCCATCCCGGGCAGGTTGTGGTCATGCACAGGAGCACAGCCCCATGGGCCCAAGGGCCAGAAAATGCTGTGTCAGGCGGGATGGATCCGGGTCCTGGGTGCCCTTGGAGTTGAGATCCCCTAACAGTGTTCTTGGGGTCGCAGGTTTTGAGCACAAGGCTGCCTGCAGGGCCGCTTCGAAGGCCAAAAGCCAGGTGTTTGCCAGGAGGAACTCTCCACCTAGCTCCAAGTCTCCAGGGTGGCGGCCTCCACAGGGACTCTTCACCCCTCCGGCCAAAGAGGGTGTCCCGTCGCGGCGTGGGAGAGAAAGACCCCAGCCACACAGTTCACTCCCCAGGCGCCAGGTGGCCTCAGGGCTCAGGGGAGACTGGGCCCTGGCGGGCAACGGGGAAGTCCCCCCCCCCACCCACAGGCCCAGAGGACACTGAGCCCTGGCAGGCGAGGGGCGCTCACCCACAGGGCCCAGGGCAGACTGAGCCCTGGCGAGGGAGGGGCACCACCCACGGGCCCCAGAGGAGACCCACTGGGAACTGCTGGGCGAGGGGCGCTCACCCCTCAGGACCCAGAGGGGACTGAGCCGGGGGCGCTCAGCCTCGGGACACAGAGGACACTGGGGACCAGCGGGCGAGGGGCGCTCACCCGCGGGCCCCAGAGGTCACTGGTCCCTGGCGCGCCTGGCGGGCTAACCCCAGAGGCCCGGGCACACCGAGGACCCGCGGGCGAGGGGCGCTCACCCGCAGGCCCCGGAGGACAAGGAAGCCTGCTGGGCCCCCCCACAAGGCAGGCGGCTCACCCACAGGACCCTGGGGACACTGGGCACTGGCGGGCGAGGGGCGCTCACCCGCAGGACGCAGTGCAGAAGGAATGCCAGGGACCCAGGGGCCCTGCCAAGCAGGACCCTGGGGAAAGGGAACAGGGCTGGGACCGCGGGGAGTTGGGGCGGGGGCCGCCAGGCGCGCACCAGCAGCACGCCCAAGCACACTGAGCACTGAAGGCCCAGGGGCGCTCACCAGCAGGGCCCAGAGCGCCCTGGGGACTGCAGGCCGCCTGGGGCGCTCACCCACAGCCCGCAGGCCAGGCCCAGCACTGCTGAAGGGAGGGGTGCTAACCCCCAGGAAGGAAGGAAGCCTAAGCCCCCCACCCCCAGGGCCGGGGCGGCTCCCCTGCACACTCAGGGCCGCCCGGAGCACTGCTGGGTGAGGGGCGCTCACCCCCAGAACCCCGAGCAGCCTGAGCGGCGCTGGGGGGCTGAGGGAGCTCACCCGCAGCAACCCTGGAGAATGAGTGCCTGTGGGCGAGGGGCGCTCACCCACAGGGCTCAGAGTCCTGGGCACCTTTGGCGGAGATGCCCTCAGCCCCAAGGCTCCCTTACCTGGGCCAGGGTGGGACAGTGGTGCCCTTTTCCCGGGTCTCAGCAGGTCCTCCATGACGGTGGGGAGATGTCCTCTGTCCAATCTCCCAGGCTCCCGCCCAGGCGGGCGTGGCTCCGGATCCAAGGGTCCCACAGGGTTCTTCCCTGGGGCCCAGAGAGCTGGCGCGTCCCAGGAGATCCCCACAAGCCTTGGACATCCACATCCACTCTTCCCAGGGACCTCCGCCATCCCGGGCAGGTTGTGGTCATGCACAGGAGCACAGCCCCATGGGCCCAAGGGCCAGAAAACGCTGTGTCAGGCGGGATGGATCCGGGTCCTGGGTGCCCTTGGAGTTGAGATCCCCTAACAGTGTTCTTGGGGTCGCAGGTTTTGAGCACAAGGCTGCCTGCAGGGCCGCTTCGAAGGCCAAAAGCCAGGTGTTCGCCAGGAGGAACTCTCCACCTAGCTCCAAGTCTCCAGGGTGGCGGCCTCCACAGGGACTCTTCACCCCTCCGGCCAAAGAGGGTGTCCCGTCATGGCGTGGGAGAGAAAGACCCCAGCCACACAGTTCACTCCCCAGGCGCCAGGTGGCCTCAGGGCTCAGGGGAGACTGGGCCCTGGCGGGCAACGGGGAAGTCCCCCCCCCCACCCACAGGCCCAGAGACACTGAGCCCTGGCAGGCGAGGGGCGCTCACCCACAGGGCCCAGGGCAGACTGAGCCCTGGCGAGGGAGGGGCACCACCCACGGGCCCCAGAGGAGACCCACTGGGAACTGCTGGGCGAGGGGCGCTCACCCCTCAGGACCCAGAGGGGACTGAGCCGGGGGCGCTCAGCCTCGGGACACAGAGGACACTGGGGACCAGCGGGCGAGGGGCGCTCACCCGCGGGCC
Source organism: Callospermophilus lateralis (assembly GCF_048772815.1). Lineage (NCBI taxonomy): Eukaryota > Metazoa > Chordata > Mammalia > Rodentia > Sciuridae > Callospermophilus > Callospermophilus lateralis. Next base: position 74,657 of record NW_027514562.1, on the reverse strand, counting down.
CCAGAGGTCACTGGTCCCTGGCGCGCCTGGGGGGCTAACCCCAGAGGCCCGGGCACACCGAGGACCCGCGGGCGAGGGGCGCTCACCCGCAGGCCCCGGAGGACAAGGAAGCCTGCTGGGCCCCCCCACAAGGCAGGCGGCTCACCCACAGGACCCTGGGGACACTGGGCACTGGCGGGCGAGGGGCGCTCACCCGCAGGACGCAGTGCAGAAGGAATGCCAGGGACCCAGGGGCCCTGCCAAGCAGGACCCTGGGGAAAGGGAACAGGGCTGGGACCGCGGGGAGTTGGGGCGGGGGCCGCCAGGCGCGCACCAGCAGCACGCCCAAGCACACTGAGCACTGAAGGCCCAGGGGCGCTCACCAGCAGGGCCCAGAGCGCCCTGGGGACTGCAGGCCGCCTGGGGCGCTCACCCACAGCCCGCAGGCCAGGCCCAGCACTGCTGAAGGGAGGGGTGCTAACCCCCAGGAAGGAAGGAAGCCTAAGCCCCCCACCCCCAGGGCCGGGGCGGCTCCCCTGCACACTCAGGGCCGCCCGGAGCACTGCTGGGTGAGGGGCGCTCACCCCCAGAACCCCGAGCAGCCTGAGCGGCGCTGGGGGGCTGAGGGAGCTCACCCGCAGCAACCCTGGAGAATGAGTGCCTGTGGGCGAGGGGCGCTCACCCACAGGGCTCAGAGTCCTGGGCACCTTTGGCGGAGATGCCCTCAGCCCCAAGGCTCCCTTACCTGGGCCAGGGTGGGACAGTGGTGCCCTTTTCCCGGGTCTCAGCAGGTCCTCCATGACGGTGGGGAGATGTCCTCTGTCCAATCTCCCAGGCTCCCGCCCAGGCGGGCGTGGCTCCGGATCCAAGGGTCCCACAGGGTTCTTCCCTGGGGCCCAGAGAGCTGGCGCGTCCCAGGAGATCCCCACAAGCCTTGGACATCCACATCCACTCTTCCCAGGGACCTCCGCCATCCCGGGCAGGTTGTGGTCATGCACAGGAGCACAGCCCCATGGGCCCAAGGGCCAGAAAACGCTGTGTCAGGCGGGATGGATCCGGGTCCTGGGTGCCCTTGGAGTTGAGATCCCCTAACAGTGTTCTTGGGGTCGCAGGTTTTGAGCACAAGGCTGCCTGCAGGGCCGCTTCGAAGGCCAAAAGCCAGGTGTTCGCCAGGAGGAACTCTCCACCTAGCTCCAAGTCTCCAGGGTGGCGGCCTCCACAGGGACTCTTCACCCCTCCGGCCAAAGAGGGTGTCCCGTCATGGCGTGGGAGAGAAAGACCCCAGCCACACAGTTCACTCCCCAGGCGCCAGGTGGCCTCAGGGCTCAGGGGAGACTGGGCCCTGGCGGGCAACGGGGAAGTCCCCCCCCCCACCCACAGGCCCAGAGACACTGAGCCCTGGCAGGCGAGGGGCGCTCACCCACAGGGCCCAGGGCAGACTGAGCCCTGGCGAGGGAGGGGCACCACCCACGGGCCCCAGAGGAGACCCACTGGGAACTGCTGGGCGAGGGGCGCTCACCCCTCAGGACCCAGAGGGGACTGAGCCGGGGGCGCTCAGCCTCGGGACACAGAGGACACTGGGGACCAGCGGGCGAGGGGCGCTCACCCGCGGGCCCCAGAGGTCACTGGTCCCTGGCGCGCCTGGGGGGCTAACCCCAGAGGCCCGGGCACACCGAGGACCCGCGGGCGAGGGGCGCTCACCCGCAGGCCCCGGAGGACAAGGAAGCCTGCTGGGCCCCCCCACAAGGCAGGCGGCTCACCCACAGGACCCTGGGGACACTGGGCACTGGCGGGCGAGGGGCGCTCACCCGCAGGACGCAGTGCAGAAGGAATGCCAGGGACCCAGGGGCCCTGCCAAGCAGGACCCTGGGGAAAGGGAACAGGGCTGGGACCGCGGGGAGTTGGGGCGGGGGCCGCCAGGCGCGCACCAGCAGCACGCCCAAGCACACTGAGCACTGAAGGCCCAGGGGCGCTCACCAGCAGGGCCCAGAGCGCCCTGGGGACTGCAGGCCGCCTGGGGCGCTCACCCACAGCCCGCAGGCCAGGCCCAGCACTGCTGAAGGGAGGGGTGCTAACCCCCAGGAAGGAAGGAAGCCTAAGCCCCCCACCCCCAGGGCCGGGGCGGCTCCCCTGCACACTCAGGGCCGCCCGGAGCACTGCTGGGTGAGGGGCGCTCACCCCCAGAACCCCGAGCAGCCTGAGCGGCGCTGGGGGGCTGAGGGAGCTCACCCGCAGCAACCCTGGAGAATGAGTGCCTGTGGGCGAGGGGCGCTCACCCACAGGGCTCAGAGTCCTGGGCACCTTTGGCGGAGATGCCCTCAGCCCCAAGGCTCCCTTACCTGGGCCAGGGTGGGACAGTGGTGCCCTTTTCCCGGGTCTCAGCAGGTCCTCCATGACGGTGGGGAGATGTCCTCTGTCCAATCTCCCAGGCTCCCGCCCAGGCGGGCGTGGCTCCGGATCCAAGGGTCCCACAGGGTTCTTCCCTGGGGCCCAGAGAGCTGGCGCGTCCCAGGAGATCCCCACAAGCCTTGGACATCCACATCCACTCTTCCCAGGGACCTCCGCCATCCCGGGCAGGTTGTGGTCATGCACAGGAGCACAGCCCCATGGGCCCAAGGGCCAGAAAACGCTGTGTCAGGCGGGATGGATCCGGGTCCTGGGTGCCCTTGGAGTTGAGATCCCCTAACAGTGTTCTTGGGGTCGCAGGTTTTGAGCACAAGGCTGCCTGCAGGGCCGCTTCGAAGGCCAAAAGCCAGGTGTTCGCCAGGAGGAACTCTCCACCTAGCTCCAAGTCTCCAGGGTGGCGGCCTCCACAGGGACTCTTCACCCCTCCGGCCAAAGAGGGTGTCCCGTCATGGCGTGGGAGAGAAAGACCCCAGCCACACAGTTCACTCCCCAGGCGCCAGGTGGCCTCAGGGCTCAGGGGAGACTGGGCCCTGGCGGGCAACGGGGAAGTCCCCCCCCCCACCCACAGGCCCAGAGACACTGAGCCCTGGCAGGCGAGGGGCGCTCACCCACAGGGCCCAGGGCAGACTGAGCCCTGGCGAGGGAGGGGCACCACCCACGGGCCCCAGAGGAGACCCACTGGGAACTGCTGGGCGAGGGGCGCTCACCCCTCAGGACCCAGAGGGGACTGAGCCGGGGGCGCTCAGCCTCGGGACACAGAGGACACTGGGGACCAGCGGGCGAGGGGCGCTCACCCGCGGGCCCCAGAGGTCACTGGTCCCTGGCGCGCCTGGGGGGCTAACCCCAGAGGCCCGGGCACACCGAGGACCCGCGGGCGAGGGGCGCTCACCCGCAGGCCCCGGAGGACAAGGAAGCCTGCTGGGCCCCCCCACAAGGCAGGCGGCTCACCCACAGGACCCTGGGGACACTGGGCACTGGCGGGCGAGGGGCGCTCACCCGCAGGACGCAGTGCAGAAGGAATGCCAGGGACCCAGGGGCCCTGCCAAGCAGGACCCTGGGGAAAGGGAACAGGGCTGGGACCGCGGGGAGTTGGGGCGGGGGCCGCCAGGCGCGCACCAGCAGCACGCCCAAGCACACTGAGCACTGAAGGCCCAGGGGCGCTCACCAGCAGGGCCCAGAGCGCCCTGGGGACTGCAGGCCGCCTGGGGCGCTCACCCACAGCCCGCAGGCCAGGCCCAGCACTGCTGAAGGGAGGGGTGCTAACCCCCAGGAAGGAAGGAAGCCTAAGCCCCCCACCCCCAGGGCCGGGGCGGCTCCCCTGCACACTCAGGGCCGCCCGGAGCACTGCTGGGTGAGGGGCGCTCACCCCCAGAACCCCGAGCAGCCTGAGCGGCGCTGGGGGGCTGAGGGAGCTCACCCGCAGCAACCCTGGAGAATGAGTGCCTGTGGGCGAGGGGCGCTCACCCACAGGGCTCAGAGTCCTGGGCACCTTTGGCGGAGATGCCCTCAGCCCCAAGGCTCCCTTACCTGGGCCAGGGTGGGACAGTGGTGCCCTTTTCCCGGGTCTCAGCAGGTCCTCCATGACGGTGGGGAGATGTCCTCTGTCCAATCTCCCAGGCTCCCGCCCAGGCAGGCGTGGCTCCGGATCCAAGGGTCCCACAGGGTTCTTCCCTGGGGCCCAGAGAGCGCCCGCTGGCGCGTCCCAGGAGATCCCCACAAGCCTTGGACATCCACATCCACTCTTCCCAGGGACCTCCGCCATCCCGGGCAGGTTGTGGTCATGCACAGGAGCACAACCCCATGGGCCCAAGGGCCAGAAAACGCTGTGTCAGGCGGGATGGATCCGGGTCCTGGGTGCCCTTGGAGTTGAGATCCCCTAACAGTGTTCTTGGGGTCGCAGGTTTTGAGCACAAGGCTGCCTGCAGGGCCGCTTCGAAGGCCAAAAGCCAGGTGTTTGCCAGGAGGAACTCTCCACCTAGCTCCAAGTCTCCAGGGTGGCGGCCTCCACAGGGACTCTTCACCCCTCCGGCCAAAGAGGGTGTCCCGTCCCGGCGTGGGAGAGAAAGACCCCAGCCACACAGTTCACTCCCCAGGCGCCAGGTGGCCTCAGGGCTCAGGGGAGACTGGGCCCTGGCGGGCAACGGGGAAGTCCCCCCCCCACCCACAGGCCCAGAGGACACTGAGCCCTGGCAGGCGAGGGGCGCTCACCCACAGGGCCCAGGGCAGACTGAGCCCTGGCGAGGGAGGGGCACCACCCACGGGCCCCAGAGGAGACCCACTGGGAACTGCTGGGCGAGGGGCGCTCACCCCTCAGGACCCAGAGGGGACTGAGCCGGGGGCGCTCAGCCTCGGGACACAGAGGACACTGGGGACCAGCGGGCGAGGGGCGCTCACCCGCGGGCCCCAGAGGTCACTGGTCCCTGGCGCGCCTGGGGGGCTAACCCCAGAGGCCCGGGCACACCGAGGACCCGCGGGCGAGGGGCGCTCACCCGCAGGCCCCGGAGGACAAGGAAGCCTGCTGGGCCCCCCCACAAGGCAGGCGGCTCACCCACAGGACCCTGGGGACACTGGGCACTGGCGGGCGAGGGGCGCTCACCCGCAGGACGCAGTGCAGAAGGAATGCCAGGGACCCAGGGGCCCTGCCAAGCAGGACCCTGGGGAAAGGGAACAGGGCTGGGACCGCGGGGAGTTGGGGCGGGGGCCGCCAGGCGCGCACCAGCAGCACGCCCAAGCACACTGAGCACTGAAGGCCCAGGGGCGCTCACCAGCAGGGCCCAGAGCGCCCTGGGGACTGCAGGCCGCCTGGGGCGCTCACCCACAGCCCGCAGGCCAGGCCCAGCACTGCTGAAGGGAGGGGTGCTAACCCCCAGGAAGGAAGGAAGCCTAAGCCCCCCACCCCCAGGGCCGGGGCGGCTCCCCTGCACACTCAGGGCCGCCCGGAGCACTGCTGGGTGAGGGGCGCTCACCCCCAGAACCCCGAGCAGCCTGAGCGGCGCTGGGGGGCTGAGGGAGCTCACCCGCAGCAACCCTGGAGAATGAGTGCCTGTGGGCGAGGGGCGCTCACCCACAGGGCTCAGAGTCCTGGGCACCTTTGGCGGAGATGCCCTCAGCCCCAAGGCTCCCTTACCTGGGCCAGGGTGGGACAGTGGTGCCCTTTTCCCGGGTCTCAGCAGGTCCTCCATGACGGTGGGGAGATGTCCTCTGTCCAATCTCCCAGGCTCCCGCCCAGGCGGGCGTGGCTCCGGATCCAAGGGTCCCACAGGGTTCTTCCCTGGGGCCCAGAGAGCGCCCGCTGGTGCGTCCCAGGAGATCCCCACAAGCCTTGGACATCCACATCCACTCTTCCCAGGGACCTCCGCCATCCCGGGCAGGTTGTGGTCATGCACAGGAGCACAGCCCCATGGGCCCAAAGGCCAGAAAACGCTGTGTCAGGCGGGATGGATCCGGGTCCTGGGTGCCCTTGGAGTTGAGATCCCCTAACAGTGTTCTTGGGGTCGCAGGTTTTGAGCACAAGGCTGCCTGCAGGGCCGCTTCGAAGGCCAAAAGCCAGGTGTTTGCCAGGAGGAACTCTCCACCTAGCTCCAAGTCTCCAGGGTGGCGGCCTCCACAGGGACTCTTCACCCCTCCGGCCAAAGAGGGTGTCCCGTGGCGGCGTGGGAGAGAAAGACCCCAGCCACACAGTTCACTCCCCAGGCGCCAGGTGGCCTCAGGGCTCAGGGGAGACTGGGCCCTGGCGGGCAACGGGGAAGTCCCCCCCCCCACCCACAGGCCCAGAGGACACTGAGCCCTGGCAGGCGAGGGGCGCTCACCCACAGGGCCCAGGGCAGACTGAGCCCTGGCGAGGGAGGGGCACCACCCACGGGCCCCAGAGGAGACCCACTGGGAACTGCTGGGCGAGGGGCGCTCACCCCTCAGGACCCAGAGGGGACTGAGCCGGGGGCGCTCAGCCTCGGGACACAGAGGACACTGGGGACCAGCGGGCGAGGGGCGCTCACCCGCGGGCCCCAGAGGTCACTGGTCCCTGGCGCGCCTGGGGGGCTAACCCCAGAGGCCCGGGCACACCGAGGACCCGCGGGCGAGGGGCGCTCACCCGCAGGCCCCGGAGGACAAGGAAGCCTGCTGGGCCCCCCCACAAGGCAGGCGGCTCACCCACAGGACCCTGGGGACACTGGGCACTGGCGGGCGAGGGGCGCTCACCCGCAGGACGCAGTGCAGAAGGAATGCCAGGGACCCAGGGGCCCTGCCAAGCAGGACCCTGGGGAAAGGGAACAGGGCTGGGACCGCGGGGAGTTGGGGCGGGGGCCGCCAGGCGCGCACCAGCAGCACGCCCAAGCACACTGAGCACTGAAGGCCCAGGGGCGCTCACCAGCAGGGCCCAGAGCGCCCTGGGGACTGCAGGCCGCCTGGGGCGCTCACCCACAGCCCGCAGGCCAGGCCCAGCACTGCTGAAGGGAGGGGTGCTAACCCCCAGGAAGGAAGGAAGCCTAAGCCCCCCACCCCCAGGGCCGGGGCGGCTCCCCTGCACACTCAGGGCCGGCCGGAGCACTGCTGGGTGAGGGGCGCTCACCCCCAGAACCCCGAGCAGCCTGAGCGGCGCTGGGGGGCTGAGGGAGCTCACCCGCAGCAACCCTGGAGAATGAGTGCCTGTGGGCGAGGGGCGCTCACCCACAGGGCTCAGAGTCCTGGGCACCTTTGGCGGAGATGCCCTCAGCCCCAAGGCTCCCTTACCTGGGCCAGGGTGGGACAGTGGTGCCCTTTTCCCGGGTCTCAGCAGGTCCTCCATGACGGTGGGGAGATGTCCTCTGTCCAATCTCCCAGGCTCCCGCCCAGGCGGGCGTGGCTCCGGATCCAAGGGTCCCACAGGGTTCTTCCCTGGGGCCCAGAGAGCGCCCGCTGGCGCGTCCCAGGAGATCCCCACAAGCCTTGGACATCCACATCCACTCTTCCCAGGGACCTCCGCCATCCCGGGCAGGTTGTGGTCATGCACAGGAGCACAGCCCCATGGGCCCAAGGGCCAGAAAACTCTGTGTCAGGCGGGATGGATCCGGGTCCTGGGTGCCCTTGGAGTTGAGATCCCCTAACAGTGTTCTTGGGGTCGCAGGTTTTGAGCACAAGGCTGCCTGCAGGGCCGCTTCGAAGGCCAAAAGCCAGGTGTTTGCCAGGAGGAACTCTCCACCTAGCTCCAAGTCTCCAGGGTGGCGGCCTCCACAGGGACTCTTCACCCCTCCGGCCAAAGAGGGTGTCCCGTCCCGGCGTGGGAGAGAAAGACCCCAGCCACACAGTTCACTCCCCAGGCGCCAGGTGGCCTCAGGGCTCAGGGGAGACTGGGCCCTGGCGGGCAACGGGGAAGTCCCCCCCCACCACCCACAGGCCCAGAGGACACTGAGCCCTGGCAGGCGAGGGGCGCTCACCCACAGGGCCCAGGGCAGACTGAGCCCTGGCGAGGGAGGGGCACCACCCACGGGCCCCAGAGGAGACCCACTGGGAACTGCTGGGCGAGGGGCGCTCACCCCTCAGGACCCAGAGGGGACTGAGCCGGGGGCGCTCAGCCTCGGGACACAGAGGACACTGGGGACCAGCGGGCGAGGGGCGCTCACCCGCGGGCCCCAGAGGTCACTGGTCCCTGGCGCGCCTGGGGGGCTAACCCCAGAGGCCCGGGCACACCGAGGACCCGCGGGCGAGGGGCGCTCACCCGCAGGCCCCGGAGGACAAGGAAGCCTGCTGGGCCCCCCCACAAGGCAGGCGGCTCACCCACAGGACCCTGGGGACACTGGGCACTGGCGGGAGAGGGGCGCTCACCCGCAGGACGCAGTGCAGAAGGAATGCCAGGGACCCAGGGGCCCTGCCAAGCAGGACCCTGGGGAAAGGGAACAGGGCTGGGACCGCGGGGAGTTGGGGCGGGGGCCGCCAGGCGCGCACCAGCAGCACGCCCAAGCACACTGAGCACTGAAGGCCCAGGGGCGCTCACCAGCAGGGCCCAGAGCGCCCTGGGGACTGCAGGCCGCCTGGGGCGCTCACCCACAGCCCGCAGGCCAGGCCCAGCACTGCTGAAGGGAGGGGTGCTAACCCCCAGGAAGGAAGGAAGCCTAAGCCCCCCACCCCCAGGGCCGGGGCGGCTCCCCTGCACACTCAGGGCCGCCCGGAGCACTGCTGGGTGAGGGGCGCTCACCCCCAGAACCCCGAGCAGCCTGAGCGGCGCTGGGGGGCTGAGGGAGCTCACCCGCAGCAACCCTGGAGAATGAGTGCCTGTGGGCGAGGGGCGCTCACCCACAGGGCTCAGAGTCCTGGGCACCTTTGGCGGAGATGCCCTCAGCCCCAAGGCTCCCTTACCTGGGCCAGGGTGGGACAGTGGTGCCCTTTTCCCGGGTCTCAGCAGGTCCTCCATGACGGTGGGGAGATGTCCTCTGTCCAATCTCCCAGGCTCCCGCCCAGGCGGGCGTGGCTCCGGATCCAAGGGTCCCACAGGGTTCTTCCCTGGGGCCCAGAGAGCGCCCGCTGGCGCGTCCCAGGAGATCCCCACAAGCCTTGGACATCCACATCCACTCTTCCCAGGGACCTCCGCCATCCCGGGCAGGTTGTGGTCATGCACAGGAGCACAGCCCCATGGGCCCAAAGGCCAGAAAACGCTGTGTCAGGCCGGATGGATCCGGGTCCTGGGTGCCCTTGGAGTTGAGATCCCCTAACAGTGTTCTTGGGGTCGCAGGTTTTGAGCACAAGGCTGCCTGCAGGGCCGCTTCGAAGGCCAAAAGCCAGGTGTTTGCCAGGAGGAACTCTCCACCTAGCTCCAAGTCTCCAGGGTGGCGGCCTCCACAGGGACTCTTCACCCCTCCGGCCAAAGAGGGTGTCCCGTCGCGGCGTGGGAGAGAAAGACCCCAGCCACACAGTTCACTCCCCAGGCGCCAGGTGGCCTCAGGGCTCAGGGGAGACTGGGCCCTGGCGGGCAACGGGGAAGTCCCCCCCCCCACCCACAGGCCCAGAGGACACTGAGCCCTGGCAGGCGAGGGGCGCTCACCCACAGGGCCCAGGGCAGACTGAGCCCTGGCGAGGGAGGGGCACCACCCACGGGCCCCAGAGGAGACCCACTGGGAACTGCTGGGCGAGGGGTGCTCACCCCTCAGGACCCAGAGGGGACTGAGCCGGGGGCGCTCAGCCTCGGGACACAGAGGACACTGGGGACCAGCGGGCGAGGGGCGCTCACCCGCGGGCCCCAGAGGTCACTGGTCCCTGGCGTGCCTGGGGGGCTAACCCCAGAGGCCCGGGCACACCGAGGACCCGCGGGCGAGGGGCGCTCACCCGCAGGCCCCGGAGGACAAGGAAGCCTGCTGGGCCCCCCCACAAGGCAGGCGGCTCACCCACAGGACCCTGGGGACACTGGGCACTGGCGGGCGAGGGGCGCTCACCCGCAGGACGCAGTGCAGAAGGAATGCCAGGGACCCAGGGGCCCTGCCAAGCAGGACCCTGGGGAAAGGGAACAGGGCTGGGACCGCGGGGAGTTGGGGCGGGGGCCGCCAGGCGCGCACCAGCAGCACGCCCAAGCACACTGAGCACTGAAGGCCCAGGGGCGCTCACCAGCAGGGCCCAGAGCGCCCTGGGGACTGCAGGCCGCCTGGGGCGCTCACCCACAGCCCGCAGGCCAGGCCCAGCACTGCTGAAGGGAGGGGTGCTAACCCCCAGGAAGGAAGGAAGCCTAAGCCCCCCACCCCCAGGGCCGGGGCGGCTCCCCTGCACACTCAGGGCCGGCCCGGAGCACTGCTGGGTGAGGGGCGCTCACCCCCAGAACCCCGAGCAGCCTGAGCGGCGCTGGGGGGCTGAGGGAGCTCACCCGCAGCAACCCTGGAGAATGAGTGCCTGTGGGCGAGGGGCGCTCACCCACAGGGCTCAGAGTCCTGGGCACCTTTGGCGGAGATGCCCTCAGCCCCAAGGCTCCCTTACCTGGGCCAGGGTGGGACAGTGGTGCCCTTTTCCCGGGTCTCAGCAGGTCCTCCATGACGGTGGGGAGATGTCCTCTGTCCAATCTCCCAGGCTCCCGCCCAGGCGGGCGTGGCTCCGGATCCAAGGGTCCCACAGGGTTCTTCCCTGGGGCCCAGAGAGCGCCCGCTGGCGCGTCCCAGGAGATCCCCACAAGCCTTGGACATCCACATCCACTCTTCCCAGGGACCTCCGCCATCCCGGGCAGGTTGTGGTCATGCACAGGAGCACAGCCCCATGGGCCCAAGGGCCAGAAAATGCTGTGTCAGGCGGGATGGATCCGGGTCCTGGGTGCCCTTGGAGTTGAGATCCCCTAACAGTGTTCTTGGGGTCGCAGGTTTTGAGCACAAGGCTGCCTGCAGGGCCGCTTCGAAGGCCAAAAGCCAGGTGTTTGCCAGGAGGAACTCTCCACCTAGCTCCAAGTCTCCAGGGTGGCGGCCTCCACAGGGACTCTTCACCCCTCCGGCCAAAGAGGGTGTCCCGTCGCGGCGTGGGAGAGAAAGACCCCAGCCACACAGTTCACTCCCCAGGCGCCAGGTGGCCTCAGGGCTCAGGGGAGACTGGGCCCTGGCGGGCAACGGGGAAGTCCCCCCCCACCACCCACAGGCCCAGAGGACACTGAGCCCTGGCAGGCGAGGGGCGCTCACCCACAGGGCCCAGGGCAGACTGAGCCCTGGCGAGGGAGGGGCACCACCCACGGGCCCCAGAGGAGACCCACTGGGAACTGCTGGGCGAGGGGCGCTCACCCCTCAGGACCCAGAGGGGACTGAGCCGGGGGCGCTCAGCCTCGGGACACAGAGGACACTGGGGACCAGCGGGCGAGGGGCGCTCACCCGCGGGCCCCAGAGGTCACTGGTCCCTGGCGCGCCTGGGGGGCTAACCCCAGAGGCCCGGGCACACCGAGGACCCGCGGGCGAGGGGCGCTCACCCGCAGGCCCCGGAGGACAAGGAAGCCTGCTGGGCCCCCCCACAAGGCAGGCGGCTCACCCACAGGACCCTGGGGACACTGGGCACTGGCGGGCGAGGGGCGCTCACCCGCAGGACGCAGTGCAGAAGGAATGCCAGGGACCCAGGGGCCCTGCCAAGCAGGACCCTGGGGAAAGGGAACAGGGCTGGGACCGCGGGGAGTTGGGGCGGGGGCCGCCAGGCGCGCACCAGCAGCACGCCCAAGCACACTGAGCACTGAAGGCCCAGGGGCGCTCACCAGCAGGGCCCAGAGCGCCCTGGGGACTGCAGGCCGCCTGGGGCGCTCACCCACAGCCCGCAGGCCAGGCCCAGCACTGCTGAAGGGAGGGGTGCTAACCCCCAGGAAGGAAGGAAGCCTAAGCCCCCCACCCCCAGGGCCGGGGCGGCTCCCCTGCACACTCAGGGCCGGCCCGGAGCACTGCTGGGTGAGGGGCGCTCACCCCCAGAACCCCGAGCAGCCTGAGCGGCGCTGGGGGGCTGAGGGAGCTCACCCGCAGCAACCCTGGAGAATGAGTGCCTGTGGGCGAGGGGCGCTCACCCACAGGGCTCAGAGTCCTGGGCACCTTTGGCGGAGATGCCCTCAGCCCCAAGGCTCCCTTACCTGGGCCAGGGTGGGACAGTGGTGCCCTTTTCCCGGGTCTCAGCAGGTCCTCCATGACGGTGGGGAGATGTCCTCTGTCCAATCTCCCAGGCTCCCGCCCAGGCGGGCGTGGCTCCGGATCCAAGGGTCCCACAGGGTTCTTCCCTGGGGCCCAGAGAGCGCCCGCTGGCGCGTCCCAGGAGATCCCCACAAGCCTTGGACATCCACATCCACTCTTCCCAGGGACCTCCGCCATCCCGGGCAGGTTGTGGTCATGCACAGGAGCACAGCCCCATGGGCCCAAGGGCCAGAAAACGCTGTGTCAGGCGGGATGGATCCGGGTCCTGGGTGCCCTTGGAGTTGAGATCCCCTAACAGTGTTCTTGGGGTCGCAGGTTTTGAGCACAAGGCTGCCTGCAGGGCCGCTTCGAAGGCCAAAAGCCAGGTGTTTGCCAGGAGGAACTCTCCACCTAGCTCCAAGTCTCCAGGGTGGCGGCCTCCACAGGGACTCTTCACCCCTCCGGCCAAAGAGGGTGTCCCGTCCCGGCGTGGGAGAGAAAGACCCCAGCCACACAGTTCACTCCCCAGGCGCCAGGTGGCCTCAGGGCTCAGGGGAGACTGGGCCCTGGCGGGCAACGGGGAAGTCCCCCCCCACCACCCACAGGCCCAGAGGACACTGAGCCCTGGCAGGCGAGGGGCGCTCACCCACAGGGCCCAGGGCAGACTGAGCCCTGGCGAGGGAGGGGCACCACCCACGGGCCCCAGAGGAGACCCACTGGGAACTGCTGGGCGAGGGGCGCTCACCCCTCAGGACCCAGAGGGGACTGAGCCGGGGGCGCTCAGCCTCGGGACACAGAGGACACTGGGGACCAGCGGGCGAGGGGCGCTCACCCGCGGGCCCCAGAGGTCACTGGTCCCTGGCGCGCCTGGGGGGCTAACCCCAGAGGCCCGGGCACACCGAGGACCCGCGGGCGAGGGGCGCTCACCCGCAGGCCCCGGAGGACAAGGAAGCCTGCTGGGCCCCCCCACAAGGCAGGCGGCTCACCCACAGGACCCTGGGGACACTGGGCACTGGCGGGCGAGGGGCGCTCACCCGCAGGACGCAGTGCAGAAGGAATGCCAGGGACCCAGGGGCCCTGCCAAGCAGGACCCTGGGGAAAGGGAACAGGGCTGGGACCGCGGGGAGTTGGGGCGGGGGCCGCCAGGCGCGCACCAGCAGCACGCCCAAGCACACTGAGCACTGAAGGCCCAGGGGCGCTCACCAGCAGGGCCCAGAGCGCCCTGGGGACTGCAGGCCGCCTGGGGCGCTCACCCACAGCCCGCAGGCCAGGCCCAGCACTGCTGAAGGGAGGGGTGCTAACCCCCAGGAAGGAAGGAAGCCTAAGCCCCCCACCCCCAGGGCCGGGGCGGCTCCCCTGCACACTCAGGGCCGGCCCGGAGCACTGCTGGGTGAGGGGCGCTCACCCCCAGAACCCCGAGCAGCCTGAGCGGCGCTGGGGGGCTGAGGGAGCTCACCCGCAGCAACCCTGGAGAATGAGTGCCTGTGGGCGAGGGGCGCTCACCCACAGGGCTCAGAGTCCTGGGCACCTTTGGCGGAGATGCCCTCAGCCCCAAGGCTCCCTTACCTGGGCCAGGGTGGGACAGTGGTGCCCTTTTCCCGGGTCTCAGCAGGTCCTCCATGACGGTGGGGAGATGTCCTCTGTCCAATCTCCCAGGCTCCCGCCCAGGCGGGCGTGGCTCCGGATCCAAGGGTCCCACAGGGTTCTTCCCTGGGGCCCAGAGAGCGCCCGCTGGCGCGTCCCAGGAGATCCCCACAAGCCTTGGACATCCACATCCACTCTTCCCAGGGACCTCCGCCATCCCGGGCAGGTTGTGGTCATGCACAGGAGCACAGCCCCATGGGCCCAAGGGCCAGAAAATGCTGTGTCAGGCGGGATGGATCCGGGTCCTGGGTGCCCTTGGAGTTGAGATCCCCTAACAGTGTTCTTGGGGTCGCAGGTTTTGAGCACAAGGCTGCCTGCAGGGCCGCTTCGAAGGCCAAAAGCCAGGTGTTTGCCAGGAGGAACTCTCCACCTAGCTCCAAGTCTCCAGGGTGGCGGCCTCCACAGGGACTCTTCACCCCTCCGGCCAAAGAGGGTGTCCCGTCGCGGCGTGGGAGAGAAAGACCCCAGCCACACAGTTCACTCCCCAGGCGCCAGGTGGCCTCAGGGCTCAGGGGAGACTGGGCCCTGGCGGGCAACGGGGAAGTCCCCCCCCACCACCCACAGGCCCAGAGGACACTGAGCCCTGGCAGGCGAGGGGCGCTCACCCACAGGGCCCAGGGCAGACTGAGCCCTGGCGAGGGAGGGGCACCACCCACGGGCCCCAGAGGAGACCCACTGGGAACTGCTGGGCGAGGGGCGCTCACCCCTCAGGACCCAGAGGGGACTGAGCCGGGGGCGCTCAGCCTCGGGACACAGAGGACACTGGGGACCAGCGGGCGAGGGGCGCTCACCCGCGGGCCCCAGAGGTCACTGGTCCCTGGCGCGCCTGGGGGGCTAACCCCAGAGGCCCGGGCACACCGAGGACCCGCGGGCGAGGGGCGCTCACCCGCAGGCCCCGGAGGACAAGGAAGCCTGCTGGGCCCCCCCACAAGGCAGGCGGCTCACCCACAGGACCCTGGGGACACTGGGCACTGGCGGGAGAGGGGCGCTCACCCGCAGGACGCAGTGCAGAAGGAATGCCAGGGACCCAGGGGCCCTGCCAAGCAGGACCCTGGGGAAAGGGAACAGGGCTGGGACCGCGGGGAGTTGGGGCGGGGGCCGCCAGGCGCGCACCAGCAGCACGCCCAAGCACACTGAGCACTGAAGGCCCAGGGGCGCTCACCAGCAGGGCCCAGAGCGCCCTGGGGACTGCAGGCCGCCTGGGGCGCTCACCCACAGCCCGCAGGCCAGGCCCAGCACTGCTGAAGGGAGGGGTGCTAACCCCCAGGAAGGAAGGAAGCCTAAGCCCCCCACCCCCAGGGCCGGGGCGGCTCCCCTGCACACTCAGGGCCGCCCGGAGCACTGCTGGGTGAGGGGCGCTCACCCCCAGAACCCCGAGCAGCCTGAGCGGCGCTGGGGGGCTGAGGGAGCTCACCCGCAGCAACCCTGGAGAATGAGTGCCTGTGGGCGAGGGGCGCTCACCCACAGGGCTCAGAGTCCTGGGCACCTTTGGCGGAGATGCCCTCAGCCCCAAGGCTCCCTTACCTGGGCCAGGGTGGGACAGTGGTGCCCTTTTCCCGGGTCTCAGCAGGTCCTCCATGACGGTGGGGAGATGTCCTCTGTCCAATCTCCCAGGCTCCCGCCCAGGCGGGCGTGGCTCCGGATCCAAGGGTCCCACAGGGTTCTTCCCTGGGGCCCAGAGAGCGCCCGCTGGCGCGTCCCAGGAGATCCCCACAAGCCTTGGACATCCACATCCACTCTTCCCAGGGACCTCCGCCATCCCGGGCAGGTTGTGGTCATGCACAGGAGCACAGCCCCATGGGCCCAAAGGCCAGAAAACGCTGTGTCAGGCGGGATGGATCCGGGTCCTGGGTGCCCTTGGAGTTGAGATCCCCTAACAGTGTTCTTGGGGTCGCAGGTTTTGAGCACAAGGCTGCCTGCAGGGCCGCTTCGAAGGCCAAAAGCCAGGTGTTTGCCAGGAGGAACTCTCCACCTAGCTCCAAGTCTCCAGGGTGGCGGCCTCCACAGGGACTCTTCACCCCTCCGGCCAAAGAGGGTGTCCTGTCGCGGCGTGGGAGAGAAAGACCCCAGCCACACAGTTCACTCCCCAGGCGCCAGGTGGCCTCAGGGCTCAGGGGAGACTGGGCCCTGGCGGGCAACGGGGAAGTCCCCCCCCCCACCCACAGGCCCAGAGGACACTGAGCCCTGGCAGGCGAGGGGCGCTCACCCACAGGGCCCAGGGCAGACTGAGCCCTGGCGAGGGAGGGGCACCACCCACGGGCCCCAGAGGAGACCCACTGGGAACTGCTGGGCGAGGGGCGCTCACCCCTCAGGACCCAGAGGGGACTGAGCCGGGGGCGCTCAGCCTCGGGACACAGAGGACACTGGGGACCAGCGGGCGAGGGGCGCTCACCCGCGGGCCCCAGAGGTCACTGGTCCCTGGCGCGCCTGGGGGGCTAACCCCAGAGGCCCGGGCACACCGAGGACCCGCGGGCGAGGGGCGCTCACCCGCAGGCCCCGGAGGACAAGGAAGCCTGCTGGGCCCCCCCACAAGGCAGGCGGCTCACCCACAGGACCCTGGGGACACTGGGCACTGGCGGGCGAGGGGCGCTCACCCGCAGGACGCAGTGCAGAAGGAATGCCAGGGACCCAGGGGCCCTGCCAAGCAGGACCCTGGGGAAAGGGAACAGGGCTGGGACCGCGGGGAGTTGGGGCGGGGGCCGCCAGGCGCGCACCAGCAGCACGCCCAAGCACACTGAGCACTGAAGGCCCAGGGGCGCTCACCAGCAGGGCCCAGAGCGCCCTGGGGACTGCAGGCCGCCTGGGGCGCTCACCCACAGCCCGCAGGCCAGGCCCAGCACTGCTGAAGGGAGGGGTGCTAACCCCCAGGAAGGAAGGAAGCCTAAGCCCCCCACCCCCAGGGCCGGGGCGGCTCCCCTGCACACTCAGGGCCGCCCGGAGCACTGCTGGGTGAGGGGCGCTCACCCCCAGAACCCCGAGCAGCCTGAGCGGCGCTGGGGGGCTGAGGGAGCTCACCCGCAGCAACCCTGGAGAATGAGTGCCTGTGGGCGAGGGGCGCTCACCCACAGGGCTCAGAGTCCTGGGCACCTTTGGCGGAGATGCCCTCAGCCCCAAGGCTCCCTTACCTGGGCCAGGGTGGGACAGTGGTGCCCTTTTCCCGGGTCTCAGCAGGTCCTCCATGACAGTGGGGAGATGTCCTCTGTCCAATCTCCCAGGCTCCCGCCCAGGCGGGCGTGGCTCCGGATCCAAGGGTCCCACAGGGTTCTTCCCTGGGGCCCAGAGAGCGCCCGCTGGCGCGTCCCAGGAGATCCCCACAAGCCTTGGACATCCACATCCACTCTTCCCAGGGACCTCCGCAATCCCGGGCAGGTTGTGGTCATGCACAGGAGCACAGCCCCATGGGCCCAAAGGCCAGAAAACGCTGTGTCAGGCCGGATGGATCCGGGTCCTGGGTGCCCTTGGAGTTGAGATCCCCTAACAGTGTTCTTGGGGTCGCAGGTTTTGAGCACAAGGCTGCCTGCAGGGCCGCTTCGAAGGCCAAAAGCCAGGTGTTTGCCAGGAGGAACTCTCCACCTAGCTCCAAGTCTCCAGGGTGGCGGCCTCCACAGGGACTCTTCACCCCTCCGGCCAAAGAGGGTGTCCCATCGCGGCGTGGGAGAGAAAGACCCCAGCCACACAGTTCACTCCCCAGGCGCCAGGTGGCCTCAGGGCTCAGGGGAGACTGGGCCCTGGCGGGCAACGGGGAAGTCCCCCCCCCACCCACAGGCCCAGAGGACACTGAGCCCTGGCAGGCGAGGGGCGCTCACCCACAGGGCCCAGGGCAGACTGAGCCCTGGCGAGGGAGGGGCACCACCCACGGGCCCCAGAGGAGACCCACTGGGAACTGCTGGGCGAGGGGCGCTCACCCCTCAGGACCCAGAGGGGACTGAGCCGGGGGCGCTCAGCCTCGGGACACAGAGGACACTGGGGACCAGCGGGCGAGGGGCGCTCACCCGCGGGCCCCAGAGGTCACTGGTCCCTGGCGCGCCTGGGGGGCTAACCCCAGAGGCCCGGGCACACCGAGGACCCGCGGGCGAGGGGCGCTCACCCGCAGGCCCCGGAGGACAAGGAAGCCTGCTGGGCCCCCCCACAAGGCAGGCGGCTCACCCACAGGACCCTGGGGACACTGGGCACTGGCGGGCGAGGGGCGCTCACCCGCAGGACGCAGTGCAGAAGGAATGCCAGGGACCCAGGGGCCCTGCCAAGCAGGACCCTGGGGAAAGGGAACAGGGCTGGGACCGCGGGGAGTTGGGGCGGGGGCCGCCAGGCGCGCACCAGCAGCACGCCCAAGCACACTGAGCACTGAAGGCCCAGGGGCGCTCACCAGCAGGGCCCAGAGCGCCCTGGGGACTGCAGGCCGCCTGGGGCGCTCACCCACAGCCCGCAGGCCAGGCCCAGCACTGCTGAAGGGAGGGGTGCTAACCCCCAGGAAGGAAGGAAGCCTAAGCCCCCCACCCCCAGGGCCGGGGCGGCTCCCCTGCACACTCAGGGCTGGCCCGGAGCACTGCTGGGTGAGGGGCGCTCACCCCCAGAACCCCGAGCAGCCTGAGCGGCGCTGGGGGGCTGAGGGAGCTCACCCGCAGCAACCCTGGAGAATGAGTGCCTGTGGGCGAGGGGCGCTCACCCACAGGGCTCAGAGTCCTGGGCACCTTTGGCGGAGATGCCCTCAGCCCCAAGGCTCCCTTACCTGGGCCAGGGTGGGACAGTGGTGCCCTTTTCCCGGGTCTCAGCAGGTCCTCCATGACGGTGGGGAGATGTCCTCTGTCCAATCTCCCAGGCTCCCGCCCAGGCGGGCGTGGCTCCGGATCCAAGGGTCCCACAGGGTTCTTCCCTGGGGCCCAGAGAGCGCCCGCTGGCGCGTCCCAGGAGATCCCCACAAGCCTTGGACATCCACATCCACTCTTCCCAGGGACCTCCGCCATCCCGGGCAGGTTGTGGTCATGCACAGGAGCACAGCCCCATGGGCCCAAGGGCCAGAAAACGCTGTGTCAGGCGGGATGGATCCGGGTCCTGGGTGCCCTTGGAGTTGAGATCCCCTAACAGTGTTCTTGGGGTCGCAGGTTTTGAGCACAAGGCTGCCTGCAGGGCCGCTTCGAAGGCCAAAAGCCAGGTGTTTGCCAGGAGGAACTCTCCACCTAGCTCCAAGTCTCCAGGGTGGCGGCCTCCACAGGGACTCTTCACCCCTCCGGCCAAAGAGGGTGTCCCGTCCCGGCGTGGGAGAGAAAGACCCCAGCCACACAGTTCACTCCCCAGGCGCCAGGTGGCCTCAGGGCTCAGGGGAGACTGGGCCCTGGCGGGCAACGGGGAAGTCCCCCCCCACCACCCACAGGCCCAGAGGACACTGAGCCCTGGCAGGCGAGGGGCGCTCACCCACAGGGCCCAGGGCAGACTGAGCCCTGGCGAGGGAGGGGCACCACCCACGGGCCCCAGAGGAGACCCACTGGGAACTGCTGGGCGAGGGGCGCTCACCCCTCAGGACCCAGAGGGGACTGAGCCGGGGGCGCTCAGCCTCGGGACACAGAGGACACTGGGGACCAGCGGGCGAGGGGCGCTCACCCGCGGGCCCCAGAGGTCACTGGTCCCTGGCGCGCCTGGGGGGCTAACCCCAGAGGCCCGGGCACACCGAGGACCCGCGGGCGAGGGGCGCTCACCCGCAGGCCCCGGAGGACAAGGAAGCCTGCTGGGCCCCCCCACAAGGCAGGCGGCTCACCCACAGGACCCTGGGGACACTGGGCACTGGCGGGCGAGGGGCGCTCACCCGCAGGACGCAGTGCAGAAGAAATGCCAGGGACCCAGGGGCCCTGCCAAGCAGGACCCTGGGGAAAGGGAACAGGGCTGGGACCGCGGGGAGTTGGGGCGGGGGCCGCCAGGCGCGCACCAGCAGCACGCCCAAGCACACTGAGCACTGAAGGCCCAGGGGCGCTCACCAGCAGGGCCCAGAGCGCCCTGGGGACTGCAGGCCGCCTGGGGCGCTCACCCACAGCCCGCAGGCCAGGCCCAGCACTGCTGAAGGGAGGGGTGCTAACCCCCAGGAAGGAAGGAAGCCTAAGCCCCCCACCCCCAGGGCCGGGGCGGCTCCCCTGCACACTCAGGGCCGCCCGGAGCACTGCTGGGTGAGGGGCGCTCACCCCCAGAACCCCGAGCAGCCTGAGCGGCGCTGGGGGGCTGAGGGAGCTCACCCGCAGCAACCCTGGAGAATGAGTGCCTGTGGGCGAGGGGCGCTCACCCACAGGGCTCAGAGTCCTGGGCACCTTTGGCGGAGATGCCCTCAGCCCCAAGGCTCCCTTACCTGGGCCAGGGTGGGACAGTGGTGCCCTTTTCCCGGGTCTCAGCAGGTCCTCCATGACGGTGGGGAGATGTCCTCTGTCCAATCTCCCAGGCTCCCGCCCAGGCGGGCGTGGCTCCGGATCCAAGGGTCCCACAGGGTTCTTCCCTGGGGCCCAGAGAGCTGGCGCGTCCCAGGAGATCCCCACAAGCCTTGGACATCCACATCCACTCTTCCCAGGGACCTCCGCCATCCCGGGCAGGTTGTGGTCATGCACAGGAGCACAGCCCCATGGGCCCAAGGGCCAGAAAACGCTGTGTCAGGCGGGATGGATCCGGGTCCTGGGTGCCCTTGGAGTTGAGATCCCCTAACAGTGTTCTTGGGGTCGCAGGTTTTGAGCACAAGGCTGCCTGCAGGGCCGCTTCGAAGGCCAAAAGCCAGGTGTTCGCCAGGAGGAACTCTCCACCTAGCTCCAAGTCTCCAGGGTGGCGGCCTCCACAGGGACTCTTCACCCCTCCGGCCAAAGAGGGTGTCCCATCGCGGCGTGGGAGAGAAAGACCCCAGCCACACAGTTCACTCCCCAGGCGCCAGGTGGCCTCAGGGCTCAGGGGAGACTGGGCCCTGGCGGGCAACGGGGAAGTCCCCCCCCCACCCACAGGCAGAGGACACTGAGCCCTGGCGGGCGAGGGGCGCTCACCCACAGGGCCCAGGGCAGACTGAGCCCTGGCGAGGGAGGGGCACCACCCACGGGCCCCAGAGGAGACCCACTGGGAACTGCTGGGCGAGGGGCGCTCACCCCTCAGGACCCAGAGGGGACTGAGCCGGGGGCGCTCAGCCTCGGGACACAGAGGACACTGGGGACCAGCGGGCGAGGGGCGCTCACCCGCGGGCCCCAGAGGTCACTGGTCCCTGGCGCGCCTGGGGGGCTAACCCCAGAGGCCCGGGCACACCGAGGACCCGCGGGCGAGGGGCGCTCACCCGCAGGCCCCGGAGGACAAGGAAGCCTGCTGGGCCCCCCCACAAGGCAGGCGGCTCACCCACAGGACCCTGGGGACACTGGGCACTGGCGGGCGAGGGGCGCTCACCCGCAGGACGCAGTGCAGAAGGAATGCCAGGGACCCAGGGGCCCTGCCAAGCAGGACCCTGGGGAAAGGGAACAGGGCTGGGACCGCGGGGAGTTGGGGCGGGGGCCGCCAGGCGCGCACCAGCAGCACGCCCAAGCACACTGAGCACTGAAGGCCCAGGGGCGCTCACCAGCAGGGCCCAGAGCGCCCTGGGGACTGCAGGCCGCCTGGGGCGCTCACCCACAGCCCGCAGGCCAGGCCCAGCACTGCTGAAGGGAGGGGTGCTAACCCCCAGGAAGGAAGGAAGCCTAAGCCCCCCACCCCCAGGGCCGGGGCGGCTCCCCTGCACACTCAGGGCTGGCCCGGAGCACTGCTGGGTGAGGGGCGCTCACCCCCAGAACCCCGAGCAGCCTGAGCGGCGCTGGGGGGCTGAGGGAGCTCACCCGCAGCAACCCTGGAGAATGAGTGCCTGTGGGCGAGGGGCGCTCACCCACAGGGCTCAGAGTCCTGGGCACCTTTGGCGGAGATGCCCTCAGCCCCAAGGCTCCCTTACCTGGGCCAGGGTGGGACAGTGGTGCCCTTTTCCCGGGTCTCAGCAGGTCCTCCATGACGGTGGGGAGATGTCCTCTGTCCAATCTCCCAGGCTCCCGCCCAGGCGGGCGTGGCTCCGGATCCAAGGGTCCCACAGGGTTCTTCCCTGGGGCCCAGAGAGCGCCCGCTGGCGCGTCCCAGGAGATCCCCACAAGCCTTGGACATCCACATCCACTCTTCCCAGGGACCTCCGCTATCCCGGGCAGGTTGTGGTCATGCACAGGAGCACAGCCCCATGGGCCCAAGGGCCAGAAAACGCTGTGTCAGGCGGGATGGATCCGGGTCCTGGGTGCCCTTGGAGTTGAGATCCCCTAACAGTGTTCTTGGGGTCGCAGGTTTTGAGCACAAGGCTGCCTGCAGGGCCGCTTCGAAGGCCAAAAGCCAGGTGTTTGCCAGGAGGAACTCTCCACCTAGCTCCAAGTCTCCAGGGTGGCGGCCTCCACAGGGACTCTTCACCCCTCCGGCCAAAGAGGGTGTCCCGTCCCGGCGTGGGAGAGAAAGACCCCAGCCACACAGTTCACTCCCCAGGCGCCAGGTGGCCTCAGGGCTCAGGGGAGACTGGGCCCTGGCGGGCAACGGGGAAGTCCCCCCCCACCACCCACAGGCCCAGAGGACACTGAGCCCTGGCAGGCGAGGGGCGCTCACCCACAGGGCCCAGGGCAGACTGAGCCCTGGCGAGGGAGGGGCACCACCCACGGGCCCCAGAGGAGACCCACTGGGAACTGCTGGGCGAGGGGCGCTCACCCCTCAGGACCCAGAGGGGACTGAGCCGGGGGCGCTCAGCCTCGGGACACAGAGGATACTGGGGACCAGCGGGCGAGGGGCGCTCACCCGCGGGCCCCAGAGGTCACTGGTCCCTGGCGCGCCTGGGGGGCTAACCCCAGAGGCCCGGGCACACCGAGGACCCGCGGGCGAGGGGCGCTCACCCGCAGGCCCCGGAGGACAAGGAAGCCTGCTGGGCCCCCCCACAAGGCAGGCGGCTCACCCACAGGACCCTGGGGACACTGGGCACTGGCGGGCGAGGGGCGCTCACCCGCAGGACGCAGTGCAGAAGGAATGCCAGGGACCCAGGGGCCCTGCCAAGCAGGACCCTGGGGAAAGGGAACAGGGCTGGGACCGCGGGGAGTTGGGGCGGGGGCCGCCAGGCGCGCACCAGCAGCACGCCCAAGCACACTGAGCACTGAAGGCCCAGGGGCGCTCACCAGCAGGGCCCAGAGCGCCCTGGGGACTGCAGGCCGCCTGGGGCGCTCACCCACAGCCCGCAGGCCAGGCCCAGCACTGCTGAAGGGAGGGGTGCTAACCCCCAGGAAGGAAGGAAGCCTAAGCCCCCCACCCCCAGGGCCGGGGCGGCTCCCCTGCACACTCAGGGCCGCCCGGAGCACTGCTGGGTGAGGGGCGCTCACCCCCAGAACCCCGAGCAGCCTGAGCGGCGCTGGGGGGCTGAGGGAGCTCACCCGCAGCAACCCTGGAGAATGAGTGCCTGTGGGCGAGGGGCGCTCACCCACAGGGCTCAGAGTCCTGGGCACCTTTGGCGGAGATGCCCTCAGCCCCAAGGCTCCCTTACCTGGGCCAGGGTGGGACAGTGGTGCCCTTTTCCCGGGTCTCAGCAGGTCCTCCATGACGGTGGGGAGATGTCCTCTGTCCAATCTCCCAGGCTCCCGCCCAGGCGGGCGTGGCTCCGGATCCAAGGGTCCCACAGGGTTCTTCCCTGGGGCCCAGAGAGCGCCCGCTGGCGCGTCCCAGGAGATCCCCACAAGCCTTGGACATCCACATCCACTCTTCCCAGGGACCTCCGCCATCCCGGGCAGGTTGTGGTCATGCACAGGAGCACAGCCCCATGGGCCCAAGGGCCAGAAAACGCTGTGTCAGGCGGGATGGATCCGGGTCCTGGGTGCCCTTGGAGTTGAGATCCCCTAACAGTGTTCTTGGGGTCCCAGGTTTTGAGCACAAGGCTGCCTGCAGGGCCGCTTCGAAGGCCAAAAGCCAGGTGTTTGCCAGGAGGAACTCTCCACCTAGCTCCAAGTCTCCAGGGTGGCGGCCTCCACAGGGACTCTTCACCCCTCCGGCCAAAGAGGGTGTCCCGTCCCGGCGTGGGAGAGAAAGACCCCAGCCACACAGTTCACTCCCCAGGCGCCAGGTGGCCTCAGGGCTCAGGGGAGACTGGGCCCTGGCGGGCAACGGGGAAGTCCCCCCCCCCCACCCACAGGCCCAGAGGACACTGAGCCCTGGCAGGCGAGGGGCGCTCACCCACAGGGCCCAGGGCAGACTGAGCCCTGGCGAGGGAGGGGCACCACCCACGGGCCCCAGAGGAGACCCACTGGGAACTGCTGGGCGAGGGGCGCTCACCCCTCAGGACCCAGAGGGGACTGAGCCGGGGGCGCTCAGCCTCGGGACACAGAGGACACTGGGGACCAGCGGGCGAGGGGCGCTCACCCGCGGGCCCCAGAGGTCACTGGTCCCTGGCGCGCCTGGGGGGCTAACCCCAGAGGCCCGGGCACACCGAGGACCCGCGGGCGAGGGGCGCTCACCCGCAGGCCCCGGAGGACAAGGAAGCCTGCTGGGCCCCCCCACAAGGCAGGCGGCTCACCCACAGGACCCTGGGGACACTGGGCACTGGCGGGCGAGGGGCGCTCACCCGCAGGACGCAGTGCAGAAGGAATGCCAGGGACCCAGGGGCCCTGCCAAGCAGGACCCTGGGGAAAGGGAACAGGGCTGGGACCGCGGGGAGTTGGGGCGGGGGCCGCCAGGCGCGCACCAGCAGCACGCCCAAGCACACTGAGCGCTGAAGGCCCAGGGGCGCTCACCAGCAGGGCCCAGAGCGCCCTGGGGACTGCAGGCCGCCTGGGGCGCTCACCCACAGCCCGCAGGCCAGGCCCAGCACTGCTGAAGGGAGGGGTGCTAACCCCCAGGAAGGAAGGAAGCCTAAGCCCCCCACCCCCAGGGCCGGGGCGGCTCCCCTGCACACTCAGGGCCGCCCGGAGCACTGCTGGGTGAGGGGCGCTCACCCCCAGAACCCCGAGCAGCCTGAGCGGCGCTGGGGGGCTGAGGGAGCTCACCCGCAGCAACCCTGGAGAATGAGTGCCTGTGGGCGAGGGGCGCTCACCCACAGGGCTCAGAGTCCTGGGCACCTTTGGCGGAGATGCCCTCAGCCCCAAGGCTCCCTTACCTGGGCCAGGGTGGGACAGTGGTGCCCTTTTCCCGGGTCTCAGCAGGTCCTCCATGACGGTGGGGAGATGTCCTCTGTCCAATCTCCCAGGCTCCCGCCCAGGCGGGCGTGGCTCCGGATCCAAGGGTCCCACAGGGTTCTTCCCTGGGGCCCAGAGAGCGCCCGCTGGCGCGTCCCAGGAGATCCCCACAAGCCTTGGACATCCACATCCACTCTTCCCAGGGACCTCCGCCATCCCGGGCAGGTTGTGGTCATGCACAGGAGCACAGCCCCATGGGCCCAAGGGCCAGAAAAACGCTGTGTCAGGCGGGATGGATCCGGGTCCTGGGTGCCCTTGGAGTTGAGATCCCCTAACAGTGTTCTTGGGGTCGCAGGTTTTGAGCACAAGGCTGCCTGCAGGGCCGCTTCGAAGGCCAAAAGCCAGGTGTTTGCCAGGAGGAACTCTCCACCTAGCTCCAAGTCTCCAGGGTGGCGGCCTCCACAGGGACTCTTCACCCCTCCGGCCAAAGAGGGTGTCCCGTCGCGGCGTGGGAGAGAAAGACCCCAGCCACACAGTTCACTCCCCAGGCGCCAGGTGGCCTCAGGGCTCAGGGGAGACTGGGCCCTGGCGGGCAACGGGGAAGTCCCCCCCCCACCCACAGGCCCAGAGGACACTGAGCCCTGGCAGGCGAGGGGCGCTCACCCACAGGGCCCAGGGCAGACTGAGCCCTGGCGAGGGAGGGGCACCACCCACGGGCCCCAGAGGAGACCCACTGGGAACTGCTGGGCGAGGGGCGCTCACCCCTCAGGACCCAGAGGGGACTGAGCCGGGGGCGCTCAGCCTCGGGACACAGAGGACACTGGGGACCAGCGGGCGAGGGGCGCTCACCCGCGGGCCCCAGAGGTCACTGGTCCCTGGCGCGCCTGGGGGGCTAACCCCAGAGGCCCGGGCACACCGAGGACCCGCGGGCGAGGGGCGCTCACCCGCAGGCCCCGGAGGACAAGGAAGCCTGCTGGGCCCCCCCACAAGGCAGGCGGCTCACCCACAGGACCCTGGGGACACTGGGCACTGGCGGGCGAGGGGCGCTCACCCGCAGGACGCAGTGCAGAAGGAATGCCAGGGACCCAGGGGCCCTGCCAAGCAGGACCCTGGGGAAAGGGAACAGGGCTGGGACCGCGGGGAGTTGGGGCGGGGGCCGCCAGGCGCGCACCAGCAGCACGCCCAAGCACACTGAGCGCTGAAGGCCCAGGGGCGATCACCAGCAGGGCCCAGAGCGCCCTGGGGACTGCAGGCCGCCTGGGGCGCTCACCCACAGCCCGCAGGCCAGGCCCAGCACTGCTGAAGGGAGGGGTGCTAACCCCCAGGAAGGAAGGAAGCCTAAGCCCCCCACCCCCAGGGCCGGGGCGGCTCCCCTGCACACTCAGGGCCGCCCGGAGCACTGCTGGGTGAGGGGCGCTCACCCCCAGAACCCCGAGCAGCCTGAGCGGCGCTGGGGGGCTGAGGGAGCTCACCCGCAGCAACCCTGGAGAATGAGTGCCTGTGGGCGAGGGGCGCTCACCCACAGGGCTCAGAGTCCTGGGCACCTTTGGCGGAGATGCCCTCAGCCCCAAGGCTCCCTTACCTGGGCCAGGGTGGGACAGTGGTGCCCTTTTCCCGGGTCTCAGCAGGTCCTCCATGACGGTGGGGAGATGTCCTCTGTCCAATCTCCCAGGCTCCCGCCCAGGCGGGCGTGGCTCCGGATCCAAGGGTCCCACAGGGTTCTTCCCTGGGGCCCAGAGAGCGCCCGCTGGCGCGTCCCAGGAGATCCCCACAAGCCTTGGACATCCACATCCACTCTTCCCAGGGACCTCCGCCATCCCGGGCAGGTTGTGGTCATGCACAGGAGCACAGCCCCATGGGCCCAAGGGCCAGAAAACGCTGTGTCAGGCGGGATGGATCCGGGTCCTGGGTGCCCTTGGAGTTGAGATCCCCTAACAGTGTTCTTGGGGTCGCAGGTTTTGAGCACAAGGCTGCCTGCAGGGCCGCTTCGAAGGCCAAAAGCCAGGTGTTCGCCAGGAGGAACTCTCCACCTAGCTCCAAGTCTCCAGGGTGGCGGCCTCCACAGGGACTCTTCACCCCTCCGGCCAAAGAGGGTGTCCCGTCGCGGCGTGGGAGAGAAAGACCCCAGCCACACAGTTCACTCCCCAGGCGCCAGGTGGCCTCAGGGCTCAGGGGAGACTGGGCCCTGGCGGGCAACGGGGAAGTCCCCCCCCCCACCCACAGGCCCAGAGGACACTGAGCCCTGGCAGGCGAGGGGCGCTCACCCACAGGGCCCAGGGCAGACTGAGCCCTGGCGAGGGAGGGGCACCACCCACGGGCCCCAGAGGAGACCCACTGGGAACTGCTGGGCGAGGGGCGCTCACCCCTCAGGACCCAGAGGGGACTGAGCCGGGGGCGCTCAGCCTCCGGACACAGAGGACACTGGGGACCAGCGGGCGAGGGGCGCTCACCCGCGGGCCCCAGAGGTCACTGGTCCCTGGCGCGCCTGGGGGGCTAACCCCAGAGGCCCGGGCACACCGAGGACCCGCGGGCGAGGGGCGCTCACCCGCAGGCCCCGGAGGACAAGGAAGCCTGCTGGGCCCCCCCACAAGGCAGGCGGCTCACCCACAGGACCCTGGGGACACTGGGCACTGGCGGGCGAGGGGCGCTCACCCGCAGGACGCAGTGCAGAAGGAATGCCAGGGACCCAGGGGCCCTGCCAAGCAGGACCCTGGGGAAAGGGAACAGGGCTGGGACCGCGGGGAGTTGGGGCGGGGGCCGCCAGGCGCGCACCAGCAGCACGCCCAAGCACACTGAGCACTGAAGGCCCAGGGGCGCTCACCAGCAGGGCCCAGAGCGCCCTGGGGACTGCAGGCCGCCTGGGGCGCTCACCCACAGCCCGCAGGCCAGGCCCAGCACTGCTGAAGGGAGGGGTGCTAACCCCCAGGAAGGAAGGAAGCCTAAGCCCCCCACCCCCAGGGCCGGGGCGGCTCCCCTGCACACTCAGGGCCGGCCCGGAGCACTGCTGGGTGAGGGGCGCTCACCCCCAGAACCCCGAGCAGCCTGAGCGGCGCTGGGGGGCTGAGGGAGCTCACCCGCAGCAACCCTGGAGAATGAGTGCCTGTGGGCGAGGGGCGCTCACCCACAGGGCTCAGAGTCCTGGGCACCTTTGGCGGAGATGCCCTCAGCCCCAAGGCTCCCTTACCTGGGCCAGGGTGGGACAGTGGTGCCCTTTTCCCGGGTCTCAGCAGGTCCTCCATGACGGTGGGGAGATGTCCTCTGTCCAATCTCCCAGGCTCCCGCCCAGGCGGGCGTGGCTCCGGATCCAAGGGTCCCACAGGGTTCTTCCCTGGGGCCCAGAGAGCGCCCGCTGGCGCGTCCCAGGAGATCCCCACAAGCCTTGGACATCCACATCCACTCTTCCCAGGGACCTCCGCCATCCCGGGCAGGTTGTGGTCATGCACAGGAGCACAGCCCCATGGGCCCAAGGGCCAGAAAACGCTGTGTCAGGCGGGATGGATCCGGGTCCTGGGTGCCCTTGGAGTTGAGATCCCCTAACAGTGTTCTTGGGGTCGCAGGTTTTGAGCACAAGGCTGCCTGCAGGGCCGCTTCGAAGGCCAAAAGCCAGGTGTTTGCCAGGAGGAACTCTCCACCTAGCTCCAAGTCTCCAGGGTGGCGGCCTCCACAGGGACTCTTCACCCCTCCGGCCAAAGAGGGTGTCCCGTCGCGGCGTGGGAGAGAAAGACCCCAGCCACACAGTTCACTCCCCAGGCGCCAGGTGGCCTCAGGGCTCAGGGGAGACTGGGCCCTGGCGGGCAACGGGGAAGTCCCCCCCCCACCCACAGGCCCAGAGGACACTGAGCCCTGGCAGGCGAGGGGCGCTCACCCACAGGGCCCAGGGCAGACTGAGCCCTGGCGAGGGAGGGGCACCACCCACGGGCCCCAGAGGAGACCCACTGGGAACTGCTGGGCGAGGGGCGCTCACCCCTCAGGACCCAGAGGGGACTGAGCCGGGGGCGCTCAGCCTCGGGACACAGAGGACACTGGGGACCAGCGGGCGAGGGGCGCTCACCCGCGGGCCCCAGAGGTCACTGGTCCCTGGCGCGCCTGGGGGGCTAACCCCAGAGGCCCGGGCACACCGAGGACCCGCGGGCGAGGGGCGCTCACCCGCAGGCCCCGGAGGACAAGGAAGCCTGCTGGGCCCCCCCACAAGGCAGGCGGCTCACCCACAGGACCCTGGGGACACTGGGCACTGGCGGGCGAGGGGCGCTCACCCGCAGGACGCAGTGCAGAAGGAATGCCAGGGACCCAGGGGCCCTGCCAAGCAGGACCCTGGGGAAAGGGAACAGGGCTGGGACCGCGGGGAGTTGGGGCGGGGGCCGCCAGGCGCGCACCAGCAGCACGCCCAAGCACACTGAGCACTGAAGGCCCAGGGGCGCTCACCAGCAGGGCCCAGAGCGCCCTGGGGACTGCAGGCCGCCTGGGGCGCTCACCCACAGCCCGCAGGCCAGGCCCAGCACTGCTGAAGGGAGGGGTGCTAACCCCCAGGAAGGAAGGAAGCCTAAGCCCCCCACCCCCAGGGCCGGGGCGGCTCCCCTGCACACTCAGGGCCGCCCGGAGCACTGCTGGGTGAGGGGCGCTCACCCCCAGAACCCCGAGCAGCCTGAGCGGCGCTGGGGGGCTGAGGGAGCTCACCCGCAGCAACCCTGGAGAATGAGTGCCTGTGGGCGAGGGGCGCTCACCCACAGGGCTCAGAGTCCTGGGCACCTTTGGCGGAGATGCCCTCAGCCCCAAGGCTCCCTTACCTGGGCCAGGGTGGGACAGTGGTGCCCTTTTCCCGGGTCTCAGCAGGTCCTCCATGACGGTGGGGAGATGTCCTCTGTCCAATCTCCCAGGCTCCCGCCCAGGCGGGCGTGGCTCCGGATCCAAGGGTCCCACAGGGTTCTTCCCTGGGGCCCAGAGAGCGCCCGCTGGCGCGTCCCAGGAGATCCCCACAAGCCTTGGACATCCACATCCACTCTTCCCAGGGACCTCCGCCATCCCGGGCAGGTTGTGGTCATGCACAGGAGCACAGCCCCATGGGCCCAAGGGCCAGAAAACGCTGTGTCAGGCGGGATGGATCCGGGTCCTGGGTGCCCTTGGAGTTGAGATCCCCTAACAGTGTTCTTGGGGTCGCAGGTTTTGAGCAAAAGGCTGCCTGCAGGGCCGCTTCAAAGGCCAAAAGCCAGGTGTTCGCCAGGAGGAACTCTCCACCTAGCTCCAAGTCTCCAGGGTGGCGGCCTCCACAGGGACTCTTCACCCCTCCGGCCAAAGAGGGTGTCCCGTCGCGGCGTGGGAGAGAAAGACCCCAGCCACACAGTTCACTCCCCAGGCGCCAGGTGGCCTCAGGGCTCAGGGGAGACTGGGCCCTGGCGGGCAACGGGGAAGTCCCCCCCCCCACCCACAGGCCCAGAGGACACTGAGCCCTGGCAGGCGAGGGGCGCTGACCCACAGGGCCCAGGGCAGACTGAGCCCTGGCGAGGGAGGGGCACCACCCACGGGCCCCAGAGGAGACCCACTGGGAACTGCTGGGCGAGGGGCGCTCACCCCTCAGGACCCAGAGGGGACTGAGCCGGGGGCGCTCAGCCTCGGGACACAGAGGACACTGGGGACCAGCGGGCGAGGGGCGCTCACCCGCGGGCCCCAGAGGTCACTGGTCCCTGGCGCGCCTGGGGGGCTAACCCCAGAGGCCCGGGCACACCGAGGACCCGCGGGCGAGGGGCGCTCACCCGCAGGCCCCGGAGGACAAGGAAGCCTGCTGGGCCCCCCCACAAGGCAGGCGGCTCACCCACAGGACCCTGGGGACACTGGGCACTGGCGGGCGAGGGGCGCTCACCCGCAGGACGCAGTGCAGAAGGAATGCCAGGGACCCAGGGGCCCTGCCAAGCAGGACCCTGGGGAAAGGGAACAGGGCTGGGACCGCGGGGAGTTGGGGCGGGGGCCGCCAGGCGCGCACCAGCAGCACGCCCAAGCACACTGAGCACTGAAGGCCCAGGGGCGCTCACCAGCAGGGCCCAGAGCGCCCTGGGGACTGCAGGCCGCCTGGGGCGCTCACCCACAGCCCGCAGGCCAGGCCCAGCACTGCTGAAGGGAGGGGTGCTAACCCCCAGGAAGGAAGGAAGCCTAAGCCCCCCACCCCCAGGGCCGGGGCGGCTCCCCTGCACACTCAGGGCCGCCCGGAGCACTGCTGGGTGAGGGGCGCTCACCCCCAGAACCCCGAGCAGCCTGAGCGGCGCTGGGGGGCTGAGGGAGCTCACCCGCAGCAACCCTGGAGAATGAGTGCCTGTGGGCGAGGGGCGCTCACCCACAGGGCTCAGAGTCCTGGGCACCTTTGGCGGAGATGCCCTCAGCCCCAAGGCTCCCTTACCTGGGCCAGGGTGGGACAGTGGTGCCCTTTTCCCGGGTCTCAGCAGGTCCTCCATGACGGTGGGGAGATGTCCTCTGTCCAATCTCCCAGGCTCCCGCCCAGGCGGGCGTGGCTCCGGATCCAAGGGTCCCACAGGGTTCTTCCCTGGGGCCCAGAGAGCGCCCGCTGGCGCGTCCCAGGAGATCCCCACAAGCCTTGGACATCCACATCCACTCTTCCCAGGGACCTCCGCCATCCCGGGCAGGTTGTGGTCATGCACAGGAGCACAGCCCCATGGGCCCAAGGGCCAGAAAACGCTGTGTCAGGCGGGATGGATCCGGGTCCTGGGTGCCCTTGGAGTTGAGATCCCCTAACAGTGTTCTTGGGGTCGCAGGTTTTGAGCACAAGGCTGCCTGCAGGGCCGCTTCGAAGGCCAAAAGCCAGGTGTTTGCCAGGAGGAACTCTCCACCTAGCTCCAAGTCTCCAGGGTGGCGGCCTCCACAGGGACTCTTCACCCCTCCGGCCAAAGAGGGTGTCCCGTCGCGGCGTGGGAGAGAAAGACCCCAGCCACACAGTTCACTCCCCAGGCGCCAGGTGGCCTCAGGGCTCAGGGGAGACTGGGCCCTGGCGGGCAACGGGGAAGTCCCCCCCCCCACCCACAGGCCCAGAGGACACTGAGCCCTGGCAGGCGAGGGGCGCTCACCCACAGGGCCCAGGGCAGACTGAGCCCTGGCGAGGGAGGGGCACCACCCACGGGCCCCAGAGGAGACCCACTGGGAACTGCTGGGCGAGGGGCGCTCACCCCTCAGGACCCAGAGGGGACTGAGCCGGGGGCGCTCAGCCTCGGGACACAGAGGACACTGGGGACCAGCGGGCGAGGGGCGCTCACCCGCGGGCCCCAGAGGTCACTGGTCCCTGGCGCGCCTGGGGGGCTAACCCCAGAGGCCCGGGCACACCGAGGACCCGCGGGCGAGGGGCGCTCACCCGCAGGCCCCGGAGGACAAGGAAGCCTGCTGGGCCCCCCCACAAGGCAGGCGGCTCACCCACAGGACCCTGGGGACACTGGGCACTGGCGGGCGAGGGGCGCTCACCCGCAGGACGCAGTGCAGAAGGAATGCCAGGGACCCAGGGGCCCTGCCAAGCAGGACCCTGGGGAAAGGGAACAGGGCTGGGACCGCGGGGAGTTGGGGCGGGGGCCGCCAGGCGCGCACCAGCAGCACGCCCAAGCACACTGAGCGCTGAAGGCCCAGGGGCGCTCACCAGCAGGGCCCAGAGCGCCCTGGGGACTGCAGGCCGCCTGGGGCGCTCACCCACAGCCCGCAGGCCAGGCCCAGCACTGCTGAAGGGAGGGGTGCTAACCCCCAGGAAGGAAGGAAGCCTAAGCCCCCCACCCCCAGGGCCGGGGCGGCTCCCCTGCACACTCAGGGCCGCCCGGAGCACTGCTGGGTGAGGGGCGCTCACCCCCAGAACCCCGAGCAGCCTGAGCGGCGCTGGGGGGCTGAGGGAGCTCACCCGCAGCAACCCTGGAGAATGAGTGCCTGTGGGCGAGGGGCGCTCACCCACAGGGCTCAGAGTCCTGGGCACCTTTGGCGGAGATGCCCTCAGCCCCAAGGCTCCCTTACCTGGGCCAGGGTGGGACAGTGGTGCCCTTTTCCCGGGTCTCAGCAGGTCCTCCATGACGGTGGGGAGATGTCCTCTGTCCAATCTCCCAGGCTCCCGCCCAGGCGGGCGTGGCTCCGGATCCAAGGGTCCCACAGTGTTCTTCCCTGGGGCCCAGAGAGCGCCCGCTGGCGCGTCCCAGGAGATCCCCACAAGCCTTGGACATCCACATCCACTCTTCCCAGGGACCTCCGCTATCCCGGGCAGGTTGTGGTCATGCACAGGAGCACAGCCCCATGGGCCCAAGGGCCAGAAAACGCTGTGTCAGGCGGGATGGATCCGGGTCCTGGGTGCCCTTGGAGTTGAGATCCCCTAACAGTGTTCTTGGGGTCGCAGGTTTTGAGCACAAGGCTGCCTGCAGGGCCGCTTCGAAGGCCAAAAGCCAGGTGTTTGCCAGGAGGAACTCTCCACCTAGCTCCAAGTCTCCAGGGTGGCGGCCTCCACAGGGACTCTTCACCCCTCCGGCCAAAGAGGGTGTCCCGTCCCGGCGTGGGAGAGAAAGACCCCAGCCACACAGTTCACTCCCCAGGCGCCAGGTGGCCTCAGGGCTCAGGGGAGACTGGGCCCTGGCGGGCAACGGGGAAGTCCCCCCCCACCACCCACAGGCCCAGAGGACACTGAGCCCTGGCAGGCGAGGGGCGCTCACCCACAGGGCCCAGGGCAGACTGAGCCCTGGCGAGGGAGGGGCACCACCCACGGGCCCCAGAGGAGACCCACTGGGAACTGCTGGGCGAGGGGCGCTCACCCCTCAGGACCCAGAGGGGACTGAGCCGGGGGCGCTCAGCCTCGGGACACAGAGGACACTGGGGACCAGCGGGCGAGGGGCGCTCACCCGCGGGCCCCAGAGGTCACTGGTCCCTGGCGCGCCTGGGGGGCTAACCCCAGAGGCCCGGGCACACCGAGGACCCGCGGGCGAGGGGCGCTCACCCGCAGGCCCCGGAGGACAAGGAAGCCTGCTGGGCCCCCCCACAAGGCAGGCGGCTCACCCACAGGACCCTGGGGACACTGGGCACTGGCGGGCGAGGGGCGCTCACCCGCAGGACGCAGTGCAGAAGGAATGCCAGGGACCCAGGGGCCCTGCCAAGCAGGACCCTGGGGAAAGGGAACAGGGCTGGGACCGCGGGGAGTTGGGGCGGGGGCCGCCAGGCGCGCACCAGCAGCACGCCCAAGCACACTGAGCACTGAAGGCCCAGGGGCGCTCACCAGCAGGGCCCAGAGCGCCCTGGGGACTGCAGGCCGCCTGGGGCGCTCACCCACAGCCCGCAGGCCAGGCCCAGCACTGCTGAAGGGAGGGGTGCTAACCCCCAGGAAGGAAGGAAGCCTAAGCCCCCCACCCCCAGGGCCGGGGCGGCTCCCCTGCACACTCAGGGCCGCCCGGAGCACTGCTGGGTGAGGGGCGCTCACCCCCAGAACCCCGAGCAGCCTGAGCGGCGCTGGGGGGCTGAGGGAGCTCACCCGCAGCAACCCTGGAGAATGAGTGCCTGTGGGCGAGGGGCGCTCACCCACAGGGCTCAGAGTCCTGGGCACCTTTGGCGGAGATGCCCTCAGCCCCAAGGCTCCCTTACCTGGGCCAGGGTGGGACAGTGGTGCCCTTTTCCCGGGTCTCAGCAGGTCCTCCATGACGGTGGGGAGATGTCCTCTGTCCAATCTCCCAGGCTCCCGCCCAGGCGGGCGTGGCTCCGGATCCAAGGGTCCCACAGGGTTCTTCCCTGGGGCCCAGAGAGCGCCCGCTGGCGCGTCCCAGGAGATCCCCACAAGCCTTGGACATCCACATCCACTCTTCCCAGGGACCTCCGCCATCCCGGGCAGGTTGTGGTCATGCACAGGAGCACAGCCCCATGGGCCCAAGGGCCAGAAAACGCTGTGTCAGGCGGGATGGATCCGGGTCCTGGGTGCCCTTGGAGTTGAGATCCCCTAACAGTGTTCTTGGGGTCCCAGGTTTTGAGCACAAGGCTGCCTGCAGGGCCGCTTCGAAGGCCAAAAGCCAGGTGTTTGCCAGGAGGAACTCTCCACCTAGCTCCAAGTCTCCAGGGTGGCGGCCTCCACAGGGACTCTTCACCCCTCCGGCCAAAGAGGGTGTCCCGTCGCGGCGTGGGAGAGAAAGACCCCAGCCACACAGTTCACTCCCCAGGCGCCAGGTGGCCTCAGGGCTCAGGGGAGACTGGGCCCTGGCGGGCAACGGGGAAGTCCCCCCCCCCCACCCACAGGCCCAGAGGACACTGAGCCCTGGCAGGCGAGGGGCGCTCACCCACAGGGCCCAGGGCAGACTGAGCCCTGGCGAGGGAGGGGCACCACCCACGGGCCCCAGAGGAGACCCACTGGGAACTGCTGGGCGAGGGGCGCTCACCCCTCAGGACCCAGAGGGGACTGAGCCGGGGGCGCTCAGCCTCGGGACACAGAGGACACTGGGGACCAGCGGGCGAGGGGCGCTCACCCGCGGGCCCCAGAGGTCACTGGTCCCTGGCGCGCCTGGGGGGCTAACCCCAGAGGCCCGGGCACACCGAGGACCCGCGGGCGAGGGGCGCTCACCCGCAGGCCCCGGAGGACAAGGAAGCCTGCTGGGCCCCCCCACAAGGCAGGCGGCTCACCCACAGGACCCTGGGGACACTGGGCACTGGCGGGCGAGGGGCGCTCACCCGCAGGACGCAGTGCAGAAGGAATGCCAGGGACCCAGGGGCCCTGCCAAGCAGGACCCTGGGGAAAGGGAACAGGGCTGGGACCGCGGGGAGTTGGGGCGGGGGCCGCCAGGCGCGCACCAGCAGCACGCCCAAGCACACTGAGCACTGAAGGCCCAGGGGCGCTCACCAGCAGGGCCCAGAGCGCCCTGGGGACTGCAGGCCGCCTGGGGCGCTCACCCACAGCCCGCAGGCCAGGCCCAGCACTGCTGAAGGGAGGGGTGCTAACCCCCAGGAAGGAAGGAAGCCTAAGCCCCCCACCCCCAGGGCCGGGGCGGCTCCCCTGCACACTCAGGGCCGCCCGGAGCACTGCTGGGTGAGGGGCGCTCACCCCCAGAACCCCGAGCAGCCTGAGCGGCGCTGGGGGGCTGAGGGAGCTCACCCGCAGCAACCCTGGAGAATGAGTGCCTGTGGGCGAGGGGCGCTCACCCACAGGGCTCAGAGTCCTGGGCACCTTTGGCGGAGATGCCCTCAGCCCCAAGGCTCCCTTACCTGGGCCAGGGTGGGACAGTGGTGCCCTTTTCCCGGGTCTCAGCAGGTCCTCCATGACGGTGGGGAGATGTCCTCTGTCCAATCTCCCAGGCTCCCGCCCAGGCGGGCGTGGCTCCGGATCCAAGGGTCCCACAGGGTTCTTCCCTGGGGCCCAGAGAGCGCCCGCTGGCGCGTCCCAGGAGATCCCCACAAGCCTTGGACATCCACATCCACTCTTCCCAGGGACCTCCGCCATCCCGGGCAGGTTGTG
This sequence comes from Callospermophilus lateralis, assembly GCF_048772815.1. Taxonomy (NCBI): domain Eukaryota; kingdom Metazoa; phylum Chordata; class Mammalia; order Rodentia; family Sciuridae; genus Callospermophilus; species Callospermophilus lateralis. Next base: position 38,472 of record NW_027514562.1, on the reverse strand, counting down.
GTCATGCACAGGAGCACAGCCCCATGGGCCCAAGGGCCAGAAAACGCTGTGTCAGGCGGGATGGATCCGGGTCCTGGGTGCCCTTGGAGTTGAGATCCCCTAACAGTGTTCTTGGGGTCGCAGGTTTTGAGCACAAGGCTGCCTGCAGGGCCGCTTCGAAGGCCAAAAGCCAGGTGTTTGCCAGGAGGAACTCTCCACCTAGCTCCAAGTCTCCAGGGTGGCGGCCTCCACAGGGACTCTTCACCCCTCCGGCCAAAGAGGGTGTCCTGTCGCGGCGTGGGAGAGAAAGACCCCAGCCACACAGTTCACTCCCCAGGCGCCAGGTGGCCTCAGGGCTCAGGGGAGACTGGGCCCTGGCGGGCAACGGGGAAGTCCCCCCCCCCACCCACAGGCCCAGAGGACACTGAGCCCTGGCAGGCGAGGGGCGCTCACCCACAGGGCCCAGGGCAGACTGAGCCCTGGCGAGGGAGGGGCACCACCCACGGGCCCCAGAGGAGACCCACTGGGAACTGCTGGGCGAGGGGCGCTCACCCCTCAGGACCCAGAGGGGACTGAGCCGGGGGCGCTCAGCCTCGGGACACAGAGGACACTGGGGACCAGCGGGCGAGGGGCGCTCACCCGCGGGCCCCAGAGGTCACTGGTCCCTGGCGCGCCTGGGGGGCTAACCCCAGAGGCCCGGGCACACCGAGGACCCGCGGGCGAGGGGCGCTCACCCGCAGGCCCCGGAGGACAAGGAAGCCTGCTGGGCCCCCCCACAAGGCAGGCGGCTCACCCACAGGACCCTGGGGACACTGGGCACTGGCGGGCGAGGGGCGCTCACCCGCAGGACGCAGTGCAGAAGGAATGCCAGGGACCCAGGGGCCCTGCCAAGCAGGACCCTGGGGAAAGGGAACAGGGCTGGGACCGCGGGGAGTTGGGGCGGGGGCCGCCAGGCGCGCACCAGCAGCACGCCCAAGCACACTGAGCGCTGAAGGCCCAGGGGCGCTCACCAGCAGGGCCCAGAGCGCCCTGGGGACTGCAGGCCGCCTGGGGCGCTCACCCACAGCCCGCAGGCCAGGCCCAGCACTGCTGAAGGGAGGGGTGCTAACCCCCAGGAAGGAAGGAAGCCTAAGCCCCCCACCCCCAGGGCCGGGGCGGCTCCCCTGCACACTCAGGGCCGCCCGGAGCACTGCTGGGTGAGGGGCGCTCACCCCCAGAACCCCGAGCAGCCTGAGCGGCGCTGGGGGGCTGAGGGAGCTCACCCGCAGCAACCCTGGAGAATGAGTGCCTGTGGGCGAGGGGCGCTCACCCACAGGGCTCAGAGTCCTGGGCACCTTTGGCGGAGATGCCCTCAGCCCCAAGGCTCCCTTACCTGGGCCAGGGTGGGACAGTGGTGCCCTTTTCCCGGGTCTCAGCAGGTCCTCCATGACGGTGGGGAGATGTCCTCTGTCCAATCTCCCAGGCTCCCGCCCAGGCGGGCGTGGCTCCGGATCCAAGGGTCCCACAGGGTTCTTCCCTGGGGCCCAGAGAGCGCCCGCTGGCGCGTCCCAGGAGATCCCCACAAGCCTTGGACATCCACATCCACTCTTCCCAGGGACCTCCGCTATCCCGGGCAGGTTGTGGTCATGCACAGGAGCACAGCCCCATGGGCCCAAGGGCCAGAAAACGCTGTGTCAGGCGGGATGGATCCGGGTCCTGGGTGCCCTTGGAGTTGAGATCCCCTAACAGTGTTCTTGGGGTCGCAGGTTTTGAGCACAAGGCTGCCTGCAGGGCCGCTTCGAAGGCCAAAAGCCAGGTGTTTGCCAGGAGGAACTCTCCACCTAGCTCCAAGTCTCCAGGGTGGCGGCCTCCACAGGGACTCTTCACCCCTCCGGCCAAAGAGGGTGTCCCGTCCCGGCGTGGGAGAGAAAGACCCCAGCCACACAGTTCACTCCCCAGGCGCCAGGTGGCCTCAGGGCTCAGGGGAGACTGGGCCCTGGCGGGCAACGGGGAAGTCCCCCCCCACCACCCACAGGCCCAGAGGACACTGAGCCCTGGCAGGCGAGGGGCGCTCACCCACAGGGCCCAGGGCAGACTGAGCCCTGGCGAGGGAGGGGCACCACCCACGGGCCCCAGAGGAGACCCACTGGGAACTGCTGGGCGAGGGGCGCTCACCCCTCAGGACCCAGAGGGGACTGAGCCGGGGGCGCTCAGCCTCGGGACACAGAGGACACTGGGGACCAGCGGGCGAGGGGCGCTCACCCGCGGGCCCCAGAGGTCACTGGTCCCTGGCGCGCCTGGGGGGCTAACCCCAGAGGCCCGGGCACACCGAGGACCCGCGGGCGAGGGGCGCTCACCCGCAGGCCCCGGAGGACAAGGAAGCCTGCTGGGCCCCCCCACAAGGCAGGCGGCTCACCCACAGGACCCTGGGGACACTGGGCACTGGCGGGCGAGGGGCGCTCACCCGCAGGACGCAGTGCAGAAGGAATGCCAGGGACCCAGGGGCCCTGCCAAGCAGGACCCTGGGGAAAGGGAACAGGGCTGGGACCGCGGGGAGTTGGGGCGGGGGCCGCCAGGCGCGCACCAGCAGCACGCCCAAGCACACTGAGCACTGAAGGCCCAGGGGCGCTCACCAGCAGGGCCCAGAGCGCCCTGGGGACTGCAGGCCGCCTGGGGCGCTCACCCACAGCCCGCAGGCCAGGCCCAGCACTGCTGAAGGGAGGGGTGCTAACCCCCAGGAAGGAAGGAAGCCTAAGCCCCCCACCCCCAGGGCCGGGGCGGCTCCCCTGCACACTCAGGGCCGCCCGGAGCACTGCTGGGTGAGGGGCGCTCACCCCCAGAACCCCGAGCAGCCTGAGCGGCGCTGGGGGGCTGAGGGAGCTCACCCGCAGCAACCCTGGAGAATGAGTGCCTGTGGGCGAGGGGCGCTCACCCACAGGGCTCAGAGTCCTGGGCACCTTTGGCGGAGATGCCCTCAGCCCCAAGGCTCCCTTACCTGGGCCAGGGTGGGACAGTGGTGCCCTTTTCCCGGGTCTCAGCAGGTCCTCCATGACGGTGGGGAGATGTCCTCTGTCCAATCTCCCAGGCTCCCGCCCAGGCGGGCGTGGCTCCGGATCCAAGGGTCCCACAGGGTTCTTCCCTGGGGCCCAGAGAGCGCCCGCTGGCGCGTCCCAGGAGATCCCCACAAGCCTTGGACATCCACATCCACTCTTCCCAGGGACCTCCGCCATCCCGGGCAGGTTGTGGTCATGCACAGGAGCACAGCCCCATGGGCCCAAGGGCCAGAAAACGCTGTGTCAGGCGGGATGGATCCGGGTCCTGGGTGCCCTTGGAGTTGAGATCCCCTAACAGTGTTCTTGGGGTCCCAGGTTTTGAGCACAAGGCTGCCTGCAGGGCCGCTTCGAAGGCCAAAAGCCAGGTGTTTGCCAGGAGGAACTCTCCACCTAGCTCCAAGTCTCCAGGGTGGCGGCCTCCACAGGGACTCTTCACCCCTCCGGCCAAAGAGGGTGTCCCGTCGCGGCGTGGGAGAGAAAGACCCCAGCCACACAGTTCACTCCCCAGGCGCCAGGTGGCCTCAGGGCTCAGGGGAGACTGGGCCCTGGCGGGCAACGGGGAAGTCCCCCCCCCCCACCCACAGGCCCAGAGGACACTGAGCCCTGGCAGGCGAGGGGCGCTCACCCACAGGGCCCAGGGCAGACTGAGCCCTGGCGAGGGAGGGGCACCACCCACGGGCCCCAGAGGAGACCCACTGGGAACTGCTGGGCGAGGGGCGCTCACCCCTCAGGACCCAGAGGGGACTGAGCCGGGGGCGCTCAGCCTCGGGACACAGAGGACACTGGGGACCAGCGGGCGAGGGGCGCTCACCCGCGGGCCCCAGAGGTCACTGGTCCCTGGCGCGCCTGGGGGGCTAACCCCAGAGGCCCGGGCACACCGAGGACCCGCGGGCGAGGGGCGCTCACCCGCAGGCCCCGGAGGACAAGGAAGCCTGCTGGGCCCCCCCACAAGGCAGGCGGCTCACCCACAGGACCCTGGGGACACTGGGCACTGGCGGGCGAGGGGCGCTCACCCGCAGGACGCAGTGCAGAAGGAATGCCAGGGACCCAGGGGCCCTGCCAAGCAGGACCCTGGGGAAAGGGAACAGGGCTGGGACCGCGGGGAGTTGGGGCGGGGGCCGCCAGGCGCGCACCAGCAGCACGCCCAAGCACACTGAGCACTGAAGGCCCAGGGGCGCTCACCAGCAGGGCCCAGAGCGCCCTGGGGACTGCAGGCCGCCTGGGGCGCTCACCCACAGCCCGCAGGCCAGGCCCAGCACTGCTGAAGGGAGGGGTGCTAACCCCCAGGAAGGAAGGAAGCCTAAGCCCCCCACCCCCAGGGCCGGGGCGGCTCCCCTGCACACTCAGGGCCGCCCGGAGCACTGCTGGGTGAGGGGCGCTCACCCCCAGAACCCCGAGCAGCCTGAGCGGCGCTGGGGGGCTGAGGGAGCTCACCCGCAGCAACCCTGGAGAATGAGTGCCTGTGGGCGAGGGGCGCTCACCCACAGGGCTCAGAGTCCTGGGCACCTTTGGCGGAGATGCCCTCAGCCCCAAGGCTCCCTTACCTGGGCCAGGGTGGGACAGTGGTGCCCTTTTCCCGGGTCTCAGCAGGTCCTCCATGACGGTGGGGAGATGTCCTCTGTCCAATCTCCCAGGCTCCCGCCCAGGCGGGCATGGCTCCGGATCCAAGGGTCCCACAGGGTTCTTCCCTGGGGCCCAGAGAGCGCCCGCTGGCGCGTCCCAGGAGATCCCCACAAGCCTTGGACATCCACATCCACTCTTCCCAGGGACCTCCGCCATCCCGGGCAGGTTGTGGTCATGCACAGGAGCACAGCCCCATGGGCCCAAGGGCCAGAAAACGCTGTGTCAGGCGGGATGGATCCGGGTCCTGGGTGCCCTTGGAGTTGAGATCCCCTAACAGTGTTCTTGGGGTCGCAGGTTTTGAGCACAAGGCTGCCTGCAGGGCCGCTTCGAAGGCCAAAAGCCAGGTGTTCGCCAGGAGGAACTCTCCACCTAGCTCCAAGTCTCCAGGGTGGCGGCCTCCACAGGGACTCTTCACCCCTCCGGCCAAAGAGGGTGTCCCGTGGCGGCGTGGGAGAGAAAGACCCCAGCCACACAGTTCACTCCCCAGGCGCCAGGTGGCCTCAGGGCTCAGGGGAGACTGGGCCCTGGCGGGCAACGGGGAAGTCCCCCCCCCCACCCACAGGCCCAGAGGACACTGAGCCCTGGCAGGCGAGGGGCGCTCACCCACAGGGCCCAGGGCAGACTGAGCCCTGGCGAGGGAGGGGCACCACCCACGGGCCCCAGAGGAGACCCACTGGGAACTGCTGGGCGAGGGGCGCTCACCCCTCAGGACCCAGAGGGGACTGAGCCGGGGGCGCTCAGCCTCGGGACACAGAGGACACTGGGGACCAGCGGGCGAGGGGCGCTCACCCGCGGGCCCCAGAGGTCACTGGTCCCTGGCGCGCCTGGGGGGCTAACCCCAGAGGCCTGGGCACACCGAGGACCCGCGGGCGAGGGGCGCTCACCCGCAGGCCCCGGAGGACAAGGAAGCCTGCTGGGCCCCCCCACAAGGCAGGCGGCTCACCCACAGGACCCTGGGGACACTGGGCACTGGCGGGCGAGGGGCGCTCACCCGCAGGACGCAGTGCAGAAGGAATGCCAGGGACCCAGGGGCCCTGCCAAGCAGGACCCTGGGGAAAGGGAACAGGGCTGGGACCGCGGGGAGTTGGGGCGGGGGCCGCCAGGCGCGCACCAGCAGCACGCCCAAGCACACTGAGCACTGAAGGCCCAGGGGCGCTCACCAGCAGGGCCCAGAGCGCCCTGGGGACTGCAGGCCGCCTGGGGCGCTCACCCACAGCCCGCAGGCCAGGCCCAGCACTGCTGAAGGGAGGGGTGCTAACCCCCAGGAAGGAAGGAAGCCTAAGCCCCCCACCCCCAGGGCCGGGGCGGCTCCCCTGCACACTCAGGGCCGCCCGGAGCACTGCTGGGTGAGGGGCGCTCACCCCCAGAACCCCGAGCAGCCTGAGCGGCGCTGGGGGGCTGAGGGAGCTCACCCGCAGCAACCCTGGAGAATGAGTGCCTGTGGGCGAGGGGCGCTCACCCACAGGGCTCAGAGTCCTGGGCACCTTTGGCGGAGATGCCCTCAGCCCCAAGGCTCCCTTACCTGGGCCAGGGTGGGACAGTGGTGCCCTTTTCCCGGGTCTCAGCAGGTCCTCCATGACGGTGGGGAGATGTCCTCTGTCCAATCTCCCAGGCTCCCGCCCAGGCGGGCGTGGCTCCGGATCCAAGGGTCCCACAGGGTTCTTCCCTGGGGCCCAGAGAGCGCCCGCTGGCGCGTCCCAGGAGATCCCCACAAGCCTTGGACATCCACATCCACTCTTCCCAGGGACCTCCGCCATCCCGGGCAGGTTGTGGTCATGCACAGGAGCACAGCCCCATGGGCCCAAGGGCCAGAAAACGCTGTGTCAGGCGGGATGGATCCGGGTCCTGGGTGCCCTTGGAGTTGAGATCCCCTAACAGTGTTCTTGGGGTCGCAGGTTTTGAGCACAAGGCTGCCTGCAGGGCCGCTTCGAAGGCCAAAAGCCAGGTGTTTGCCAGGAGGAAGTCTCCACCTAGCTCCAAGTCTCCAGGGTGGCGGCCTCCACAGGGACTCTTCACCCCTCCGGCCAAAGAGGGTGTCCCGTCGCGGCGTGGGAGAGAAAGACCCCAGCCACACAGTTCACTCCCCAGGCGCCAGGTGGCCTCAGGGCTCAGGGGAGACTGGGCCCTGGCGGGCAACGGGGAATTCCCCCCCCCCACCCACAGGCCCAGAGGACACTGAGCCCTGGCAGGCGAGGGGCGCTCACCCACAGGGCCCAGGGCAGACTGAGCCCTGGCGAGGGAGGGGCACCACCCACGGGCCCCAGAGGAGACCCACTGGGAACTGCTGGGCGAGGGGCGCTCACCCCTCAGGACCCAGAGGGGACTGAGCCGGGGGCGCTCAGCCTCGGGACACAGAGGACACTGGGGACCAGCGGGCGAGGGGCGCTCACCCGCGGGCCCCAGAGGTCACTGGTCCCTGGCGCGCCTGGGGGGCTAACCCCAGAGGCCCGGGCACACCGAGGACCCGCGGGCGAGGGGCGCTCACCCGCAGGCCCCGGAGGACAAGGAAGCCTGCTGGGCCCCCCCACAAGGCAGGCGGCTCACCCACAGGACCCTGGGGACACTGGGCACTGGCGGGCGAGGGGCGCTCACCCGCAGGACGCAGTGCAGAAGGAATGCCAGGGACCCAGGGGCCCTGCCAAGCAGGACCCTGGGGAAAGGGAACAGGGCTGGGACCGCGGGGAGTTGGGGCGGGGGCCGCCAGGCGCGCACCAGCAGCACGCCCAAGCACACTGAGCACTGAAGGCCCAGGGGCGCTCACCAGCAGGGCCCAGAGCGCCCTGGGGACTGCAGGCCGCCTGGGGCGCTCACCCACAGCCCGCAGGCCAGGCCCAGCACTGCTGAAGGGAGGGGTGCTAACCCCCAGGAAGGAAGGAAGCCTAAGCCCCCCACCCCCAGGGCCGGGGCGGCTCCCCTGCACACTCAGGGCCGCCCGGAGCACTGCTGGGTGAGGGGCGCTCACCCCCAGAACCCCGAGCAGCCTGAGCGGCGCTGGGGGGCTGAGGGAGCTCACCCGCAGCAACCCTGGAGAATGAGTGCCTGTGGGCGAGGGGCGCTCACCCACAGGGCTCAGAGTCCTGGGCACCTTTGGCGGAGATGCCCTCAGCCCCAAGGCTCCCTTACCTGGGCCAGGGTGGGACAGTGGTGCCCTTTTCCCGGGTCTCAGCAGGTCCTCCATGACGGTGGGGAGATGTCCTCTGTCCAATCTCCCAGGCTCCCGCCCAGGCGGGCGTGGCTCCGGATCCAAGGGTCCCACAGGGTTCTTCCCTGGGGCCCAGAGAGCGCCCGCTGGCGCGTCCCAGGAGATCCCCACAAGCCTTGGACATCCACATCCACTCTTCCCAGGGACCTCCGCCATCCCGGGCAGGTTGTGGTCATGCACAGGAGCACAGCCCCATGGGCCCAAGGGCCAGAAAACGCTGTGTCAGGCGGGATGGATCCGGGTCCTGGGTGCCCTTGGAGTTGAGATCCCCTAACAGTGTTCTTGGGGTCGCAGGTTTTGAGCACAAGGCTGCCTGCAGGGCCGCTTCGAAGGCCAAAAGCCAGGTGTTCGCCAGGAGGAACTCTCCACCTAGCTCCAAGTCTCCAGGGTGGCGGCCTCCACAGGGACTCTTCACCCCTCCGGCCAAAGAGGGTGTCCCGTCTTGGCGTGGGAGAGAAAGACCCCAGCCACACAGTTCACTCCCCAGGCGCCAGGTGGCCTCAGGGCTCAGGGGAGACTGGGCCCTGGCGGGCAACGGGGAAGTCCCCCCCCCCACCCACAGGCCCAGAGGACACTGAGCCCTGGCAGGCGAGGGGCGCTCACCCACAGGGCCCAGGGCAGACTGAGCCCTGGCGAGGGAGGGGCACCACCCACGGGCCCCAGAGGAGACCCACTGGGAACTGCTGGGCGAGGGGCGCTCACCCCTCAGGACCCAGAGGGGACTGAGCCGGGGGCGCTCAGCCTCGGGACACAGAGGACACTGGGGACCAGCGGGCGAGGGGCGCTCACCCGCGGGCCCCAGAGGTCACTGGTCCCTGGCGCGCCTGGGGGGCTAACCCCAGAGGCCCGGGCACACCGAGGACCCGCGGGCGAGGGGCGCTCACCCGCAGGCCCCGGAGGACAAGGAAGCCTGCTGGGCCCCCCCACAAGGCAGGCGGCTCACCCACAGGACCCTGGGGACACTGGGCACTGGCGGGCGAGGGGCGCTCACCCGCAGGACGCAGTGCAGAAGGAATGCCAGGGACCCAGGGGCCCTGCCAAGCAGGACCCTGGGGAAAGGGAACAGGGCTGGGACCGCGGGGAGTTGGGGCGGGGGCCGCCAGGCGCGCACCAGCAGCACGCCCAAGCACACTGAGCACTGAAGGCCCAGGGGCGCTCACCAGCAGGGCCCAGAGCGCCCTGGGGACTGCAGGCCGCCTGGGGCGCTCACCCACAGCCCGCAGGCCAGGCCCAGCACTGCTGAAGGGAGGGGTGCTAACCCCCAGGAAGGAAGGAAGCCTAAGCCCCCCACCCCCAGGGCCGGGGCGGCTCCCCTGCACACTCAGGGCCGCCCGGAGCACTGCTGGGTGAGGGGCGCTCACCCCCAGAACCCCGAGCAGCCTGAGCGGCGCTGGGGGGCTGAGGGAGCTCACCCGCAGCAACCCTGGAGAATGAGTGCCTGTGGGCGAGGGGCGCTCACCCACAGGGCTCAGAGTCCTGGGCACCTTTGGCGGAGATGCCCTCAGCCCCAAGGCTCCCTTACCTGGGCCAGGGTGGGACAGTGGTGCCCTTTTCCCGGGTCTCAGCAGGTCCTCCATGACGGTGGGGAGATGTCCTCTGTCCAATCTCCCAGGCTCCCGCCCAGGCGGGCGTGGCTCCGGATCCAAGGGTCCCACAGGGTTCTTCCCTGGGGCCCAGAGAGCGCCCGCTGGCGCGTCCCAGGAGATCCCCACAAGCCTTGGACATCCACATCCACTCTTCCCAGGGACCTCCGCCATCCCGGGCAGGTTGTGGTCATGCACAGGAGCACAGCCCCATGGGCCCAAGGGCCAGAAAACGCTGTGTCAGGCGGGATGGATCCGGGTCCTGGGTGCCCTTGGAGTTGAGATCCCCTAACAGTGTTCTTGGGGTCGCAGGTTTTGAGCACAAGGCTGCCTGCAGGGCCGCTTCGAAGGCCAAAAGCCAGGTGTTTGCCAGGAGGAACTCTCCACCTAGCTCCAAGTCTCCAGGGTGGCGGCCTCCACAGGGACTCTTCACCCCTCCGGCCAAAGAGGGTGTCCCGTCGCGGCGTGGGAGAGAAAGACCCCAGCCACACAGTTCACTCCCCAGGCGCCAGGTGGCCTCAGGGCTCAGGGGAGACTGGGCCCTGGCGGGCAACGGGAAGTCCCCCCCCCACCCACAGGCCCAGAGGACACTGAGCCCTGGCAGGCGAGGGGCGCTCACCCACAGGGCCCAGGGCAGACTGAGCCCTGGCGAGGGAGGGGCACCACCCACGGGCCCCAGAGGAGACCCACTGGGAACTGCTGGGCGAGGGGCGCTCACCCCTCAGGACCCAGAGGGGACTGAGCCGGGGGCGCTCAGCCTCGGGACACAGAGGACACTGGGGACCAGCGGGCGAGGGGCGCTCACCCGCGGGCCCCAGAGGTCACTGGTCCCTGGCGCGCCTGGGGGGCTAACCCCAGAGGCCCGGGCACACCGAGGACCCGCGGGCGAGGGGCGCTCACCCGCAGGCCCCGGAGGACAAGGAAGCCTGCTGGGCCCCCCCACAAGGCAGGCGGCTCACCCACAGGACCCTGGGGACACTGGGCACTGGCGGGCGAGGGGCGCTCACCCGCAGGACGCAGTGCAGAAGGAATGCCAGGGACCCAGGGGCCCTGCCAAGCAGGACCCTGGGGAAAGGGAACAGGGCTGGGACCGCGGGGAGTTGGGGCGGGGGCCGCCAGGCGCGCACCAGCAGCACGCCCAAGCACACTGAGCGCTGAAGGCCCAGGGGCGCTCACCAGCAGGGCCCAGAGCGCCCTGGGGACTGCAGGCCGCCTGGGGCGCTCACCCACAGCCCGCAGGCCAGGCCCAGCACTGCTGAAGGGAGGGGTGCTAACCCCCAGGAAGGAAGGAAGCCTAAGCCCCCCACCCCCAGGGCCGGGGCGGCTCCCCTGCACACTCAGGGCCGCCCGGAGCACTGCTGGGTGAGGGGCGCTCACCCCCAGAACCCCGAGCAGCCTGAGCGGCGCTGGGGGGCTGAGGGAGCTCACCCGCAGCAACCCTGGAGAATGAGTGCCTGTGGGCGAGGGGCGCTCACCCACAGGGCTCAGAGTCCTGGGCACCTTTGGCGGAGATGCCCTCAGCCCCAAGGCTCCCTTACCTGGGCCAGGGTGGGACAGTGGTGCCCTTTTCCCGGGTCTCAGCAGGTCCTCCATGACGGTGGGGAGATGTCCTCTGTCCAATCTCCCAGGCTCCCGCCCAGGCGGGCGTGGCTCCGGATCCAAGGGTCCCACAGGGTTCTTCCCTGGGGCCCAGAGAGCGCCCGCTGGCTCGTCCCAGGAGATCCCCACAAGCCTTGGACATCCACATCCACTCTTCCCAGGGACCTCCGCCATCCCGGGCAGGTTGTGGTCATGCACAGGAGCACAGCCCCATGGGCCCAAAGGCCAGAAAACGCTGTGTCAGGCGGGATGGATCCGGGTCCTGGGTGCCCTTGGAGTTGAGATCCCCTAACGGTGTTCTTGGGGTCGCAGGTTTTGAGCACAAGGCTGCCTGCAGGGCCGCTTCGAAGGCCAAAAGCCAGGTGTTTGCCAGGAGGAACTCTCCACCTAGCTCCAAGTCTCCAGGGTGGCGGCCTCCACAGGGACTCTTCACCCCTCCGGCCAAAGAGGGTGTCCCGTCGCGGCGTGGGAGAGAAAGACCCCAGCCACACAGTTCACTCCCCAGGCGCCAGGTGGCCTCAGGGCTCAGGGGAGACTGGGCCCTGGCGGGCAACGGGGAAGTCCCCCCCCCCCACCCACAGGCCCAGAGGACACTGAGCCCTGGCAGGCGAGGGGCGCTCACCCACAGGGCCCAGGGCAGACTGAGCCCTGGCGAGGGAGGGGCACCACCCACGGGCCCCAGAGGAGACCCACTGGGAACTGCTGGGCGAGGGGCGCTCACCCCTCAGGACCCAGAGGGGACTGAGCCGGGGGCGCTCAGCCTCGGGACACAGAGGACACTGGGGACCAGCGGGCGAGGGGCGCTCACCCGCGGGCCCCAGAGGTCACTGGTCCCTGGCGCGCCTGGGGGGCTAACCCCAGAGGCCCGGGCACACCGAGGACCCGCGGGCGAGGGGCGCTCACCCGCAGGCCCCGGAGGACAAGGAAGCCTGCTGGGCCCCCCCACAAGGCAGGCGGCTCACCCACAGGACCCTGGGGACACTGGGCACTGGCGGGCGAGGGGCGCTCACCCGCAGGACGCAGTGCAGAAGGAATGCCAGGGACCCAGGGGCCCTGCCAAGCAGGACCCTGGGGAAAGGGAACAGGGCTGGGACCGCGGGGAGTTGGGGCGGGGGCCGCCAGGCGCGCACCAGCAGCACGCCCAAGCACACTGAGCACTGAAGGCCCAGGGGCGCTCACCAGCAGGGCCCAGAGCGCCCTGGGGACTGCAGGCCGCCTGGGGCGCTCACCCACAGCCCGCAGGCCAGGCCCAGCACTGCTGAAGGGAGGGGTGCTAACCCCCAGGAAGGAAGGAAGCCTAAGCCCCCCACCCCCAGGGCCGGGGCGGCTCCCCTGCACACTCAGGGCCGCCCGGAGCACTGCTGGGTGAGGGGCGCTCACCCCCAGAACCCCGAGCAGCCTGAGCGGCGCTGGGGGGCTGAGGGAGCTCACCCGCAGCAACCCTGGAGAATGAGTGCCTGTGGGCGAGGGGCGCTCACCCACAGGGCTCAGAGTCCTGGGCACCTTTGGCGGAGATGCCCTCAGCCCCAAGGCTCCCTTACCTGGGCCAGGGTGGGACAGTGGTGCCCTTTTCCCGGGTCTCAGCAGGTCCTCCATGACGGTGGGGAGATGTCCTCTATCCAATCTCCCAGGCTCCCGCCCAGGCGGGCGTGGCTCCGGATCCAAGGGTCCCACAGGGTTCTTCCCTGGGGCCCAGAGAGCGCCCGCTGGCGCGTCCCAGGAGATCCCCACAAGCCTTGGACATCCACATCCACTCTTCCCAGGGACCTCCGCCATCCCGGGCAGGTTGTGGTCATGCACAGGAGCACAGCCCCATGGGCCCAAAGGCCAGAAAACGCTGTGTCAGGCGGGATGGATCCGGGTCCTGGGTGCCCTTGGAGTTGAGATCCACTAACAGTGTTCTTGGGGTCGCAGGTTTTGAGCACAAGGCTGCCTGCAGGGCCGCTTCGAAGGCCAAAAGCCAGGTGTTTGCCAGGAGGAACTCTCCACCTAGCTCCAAGTCTCCAGGGTGGCGGCCTCCACAGGGACTCTTCACCCCTCCGGCCAAAGAGGGTGTCCCGTCGCGGCGTGGGAGAGAAAGACCCCAGCCACACAGTTCACTCCCCAGGCGCCAGGTGGCCTCAGGGCTCAGGGGAGACTGGGCCCTGGCGGGCAACGGGGAAGTCCCCCCCCCCCACCCACAGGCCCAGAGGACACTGAGCCCTGGCAGGCGAGGGGCGCTCACCCACAGGGCCCAGGGCAGACTGAGCCCTGGCGAGGGAGGGGCACCACCCACGGGCCCCAGAGGAGACCCACTGGGAACTGCTGGGCGAGGGGCGCTCACCCCTCAGGACCCAGAGGGGACTGAGCCGGGGGCGCTCAGCCTCGGGACACAGAGGACACTGGGGACCAGCGGGCGAGGGGCGCTCACCCGCGGGCCCCAGAGGTCACTGGTCCCTGGCGCGCCTGGGGGGCTAACCCCAGAGGCCCGGGCACACCGAGGACCCGCGGGCGAGGGGCGCTCACCCGCAGGCCCCGGAGGACAAGGAAGCCTGCTGGGCCCCCCCACAAGGCAGGCGGCTCACCCACAGGACCCTGGGGACACTGGGCACTGGCGGGCGAGGGGCGCTCACCCGCAGGACGCAGTGCAGAAGGAATGCCAGGGACCCAGGGGCCCTGCCAAGCAGGACCCTGGGGAAAGGGAACAGGGCTGGGACCGCGGGGAGTTGGGGCGGGGGCCGCCAGGCGCGCACCAGCAGCACGCCCAAGCACACTGAGCACTGAAGGCCCAGGGGCGCTCACCAGCAGGGCCCAGAGCGCCCTGGGGACTGCAGGCCGCCTGGGGCGCTCACCCACAGCCCGCAGGCCAGGCCCAGCACTGCTGAAGGGAGGGGTGCTAACCCCCAGGAAGGAAGGAAGCCTAAGCCCCCCACCCCCAGGGCCGGGGCGGCTCCCCTGCACACTCAGGGCCGCCCGGAGCACTGCTGGGTGAGGGGCGCTCACCCCCAGAACCCCGAGCAGCCTGAGCGGCGCTGGGGGGCTGAGGGAGCTCACCCGCAGCAACCCTGGAGAATGAGTGCCTGTGGGCGAGGGGCGCTCACCCACAGGGCTCAGAGTCCTGGGCACCTTTGGCGGAGATGCCCTCAGCCCCAAGGCTCCCTTACCTGGGCCAGGGTGGGACAGTGGTGCCCTTTTCCCGGGTCTCAGCAGGTCCTCCATGACGGTGGGGAGATGTCCTCTGTCCAATCTCCCAGGCTCCCGCCCAGGCGGGCGTGGCTCCGGATCCAAGGGTCCCACAGGGTTCTTCCCTGGGGCCCAGAGAGCGCCCGCTGGCGCGTCCCAGGAGATCCCCACAAGCCTTGGACATCCACATCCACTCTTCCCAGGGACCTCCGCCATCCCGGGCAGGTTGTGGTCATGCACAGGAGCACAGCCCCATGGGCCCAAGGGCCAGAAAACGCTGTGTCAGGCGGGATGGATCCGGGTCCTGGGTGCCCTTGGAGTTGAGATCCCCTAACAGTGTTCTTGGGGTCGCAGGTTTTGAGCACAAGGCTGCCTGCAGGGCCGCTTCGAAGGCCAAAAGCCAGGTGTTTGCCAGGAGGAACTCTCCACCTAGCTCCAAGTCTCCAGGGTGGCGGCCTCCACAGGGACTCTTCACCCCTCCGGCCAAAGAGGGTGTCCCGTCGCGGCGTGGGAGAGAAAGACCCCAGCCACACAGTTCACTCCCCAGGCGCCAGGTGGCCTCAGGGCTCAGGGGAGACTGGGCCCTGGCGGGCAACGGGGAAGTCCCCCCCCCCACCCACAGGCCCAGAGGACACTGAGCCCTGGCAGGCGAGGGGCGCTCACCCACAGGGCCCAGGGCAGACTGAGCCCTGGCGAGGGAGGGGCACCACCCACGGGCCCCAGAGGAGACCCACTGGGAACTGCTGGGCGAGGGGCGCTCACCCCTCAGGACCCAGAGGGGACTGAGCCGGGGGCGCTCAGCCTCGGGACACAGAGGACACTGGGGACCAGCGGGCGAGGGGCGCTCACCCGCGGGCCCCAGAGGTCACTGGTCCCTGGCGCGCCTGGGGGGCTAACCCCAGAGGCCCGGGCACACCGAGGACCCGCGGGCGAGGGGCGCTCACCCGCAGGCCCCGGAGGACAAGGAAGCCTGCTGGGCCCCCCCACAAGGCAGGCGGCTCACCCACAGGACCCTGGGGACACTGGGCACTGGCGGGCGAGGGGCGCTCACCCGCAGGACGCAGTGCAGAAGGAATGCCAGGGACCCAGGGGCCCTGCCAAGCAGGACCCTGGGGAAAGGGAACAGGGCTGGGACCGCGGGGAGTTGGGGCGGGGGCCGCCAGGCGCGCACCAGCAGCACGCCCAAGCACACTGAGCGCTGAAGGCCCAGGGGCGCTCACCAGCAGGGCCCAGAGCGCCCTGGGGACTGCAGGCCGCCTGGGGCGCTCACCCACAGCCCGCAGGCCAGGCCCAGCACTGCTGAAGGGAGGGGTGCTAACCCCCAGGAAGGAAGGAAGCCTAAGCCCCCCACCCCCAGGGCCGGGGCGGCTCCCCTGCACACTCAGGGCCGCCCGGAGCACTGCTGGGTGAGGGGCGCTCACCCCCAGAACCCCGAGCAGCCTGAGCGGCGCTGGGGGGCTGAGGGAGCTCACCCGCAGCAACCCTGGAGAATGAGTGCCTGTGGGCGAGGGGCGCTCACCCACAGGGCTCAGAGTCCTGGGCACCTTTGGCGGAGATGCCCTCAGCCCCAAGGCTCCCTTACCTGGGCCAGGGTGGGACAGTGGTGCCCTTTTCCCGGGTCTCAGCAGGTCCTCCATGACGGTGGGGAGATGTCCTCTGTCCAATCTCCCAGGCTCCCGCCCAGGCGGGCGTGGCTCCGGATCCAAGGGTCCCACAGGGTTCTTCCCTGGGGCCCAGAGAGCGCCCGCTGGCGCGTCCCAGGAGATCCCCACAAGCCTTGGACATCCACATCCACTCTTCCCAGGGACCTCCGCCATCCCGGGCAGGTTGTGGTCATGCACAGGAGCACAGCCCCATGGGCCCAAGGGCCAGAAAACGCTGTGTCAGGCG
Source organism: Callospermophilus lateralis (assembly GCF_048772815.1). Lineage (NCBI taxonomy): Eukaryota > Metazoa > Chordata > Mammalia > Rodentia > Sciuridae > Callospermophilus > Callospermophilus lateralis. Next base: position 22,402 of record NW_027514562.1, on the reverse strand, counting down.
GGATGGATCCGGGTCCTGGGTGCCCTTGGAGTTGAGATCCCCTAACAGTGTTCTTGGGGTCGCAGGTTTTGAGCACAAGGCTGCCTGCAGGGCCGCTTCGAAGGCCAAAAGCCAGGTGTTTGCCAGGAGGAACTCTCCACCTAGCTCCAAGTCTCCAGGGTGGCGGCCTCCACAGGGACTCTTCACCCCTCCGGCCAAAGAGGGTGTCCCGTCGCGGCGTGGGAGAGAAAGACCCCAGCCACACAGTTCACTCCCCAGGCGCCAGGTGGCCTCAGGGCTCAGGGGAGACTGGGCCCTGGCGGGCAACGGGAAGTCCCCCCCCCACCCACAGGCCCAGAGGACACTGAGCCCTGGCAGGCGAGGGGCGCTCACCCACAGGGCCCAGGGCAGACTGAGCCCTGGCGAGGGAGGGGCACCACCCACGGGCCCCAGAGGAGACCCACTGGGAACTGCTGGGCGAGGGGCGCTCACCCCTCAGGACCCAGAGGGGACTGAGCCGGGGGCGCTCAGCCTCGGGACACAGAGGACACTGGGGACCAGCGGGCGAGGGGCGCTCACCCGCGGGCCCCAGAGGTCACTGGTCCCTGGCGCGCCTGGGGGGCTAACCCCAGAGGCCCGGGCACACCGAGGACCCGCGGGCGAGGGGCGCTCACCCGCAGGCCCCGGAGGACAAGGAAGCCTGCTGGGCCCCCCCACAAGGCAGGCGGCTCACCCACAGGACCCTGGGGACACTGGGCACTGGCGGGCGAGGGGCGCTCACCCGCAGGACGCAGTGCAGAAGGAATGCCAGGGACCCAGGGGCCCTGCCAAGCAGGACCCTGGGGAAAGGGAACAGGGCTGGGACCGCGGGGAGTTGGGGCGGGGGCCGCCAGGCGCGCACCAGCAGCACGCCCAAGCACACTGAGCACTGAAGGCCCAGGGGCGCTCACCAGCAGGGCCCAGAGCGCCCTGGGGACTGCAGGCCGCCTGGGGCGCTCACCCACAGCCCGCAGGCCAGGCCCAGCACTGCTGAAGGGAGGGGTGCTAACCCCCAGGAAGGAAGGAAGCCTAAGCCCCCCACCCCCAGGGCCGGGGCGGCTCCCCTGCACACTCAGGGCCGCCCGGAGCACTGCTGGGTGAGGGGCGCTCACCCCCAGAACCCCGAGCAGCCTGAGCGGCGCTGGGGGGCTGAGGGAGCTCACCCGCAGCAACCCTGGAGAATGAGTGCCTGTGGGCGAGGGGCGCTCACCCACAGGGCTCAGAGTCCTGGGCACCTTTGGCGGAGATGCCCTCAGCCCCAAGGCTCCCTTACCTGGGCCAGGGTGGGACAGTGGTGCCCTTTTCCCGGGTCTCAGCAGGTCCTCCATGACGGTGGGGAGATGTCCTCTGTCCAATCTCCCAGGCTCCCGCCCAGGCGGGCGTGGCTCCGGATCCAAGGGTCCCACAGGGTTCTTCCCTGGGGCCCAGAGAGCGCCCGCTGGCGCGTCCCAGGAGATCCCCACAAGCCTTGGACATCCACATCCACTCTTCCCAGGGACCTCCGCCATCCCGGGCAGGTTGTGGTCATGCACAGGAGCACAGCCCCATGGGCCCAAAGGCCAGAAAACGCTGTGTCAGGCGGGATGGATCCGGGTCCTGGGTGCCCTTGGAGTTGAGATCCCCTAACGGTGTTCTTGGGGTCGCAGGTTTTGAGCACAAGGCTGCCTGCAGGGCCGCTTCGAAGGCCAAAAGCCAGGTGTTTGCCAGGAGGAACTCTCCACCTAGCTCCAAGTCTCCAGGGTGGCGGCCTCCACAGGGACTCTTCACCCCTCCGGCCAAAGAGGGTGTCCCGTCGCGGCGTGGGAGAGAAAGACCCCAGCCACACAGTTCACTCCCCAGGCGCCAGGTGGCCTCAGGGCTCAGGGGAGACTGGGCCCTGGCGGGCAACGGGGAAGTCCCCCCCCCCACCCACAGGCCCAGAGGACACTGAGCCCTGGCAGGCGAGGGGCGCTCACCCACAGGGCCCAGGGCAGACTGAGCCCTGGCGAGGGAGGGGCACCACCCACGGGCCCCAGAGGAGACCCACTGGGAACTGCTGGGCGAGGGGCGCTCACCCCTCAGGACCCAGAGGGGACTGAGCCGGGGGCGCTCAGCCTCGGGACACAGAGGACACTGGGGACCAGCGGGCGAGGGGCGCTCACCCGCGGGCCCCAGAGGTCACTGGTCCCTGGCGCGCCTGGGGGGCTAACCCCAGAGGCCCGGGCACACCGAGGACCCGCGGGCGAGGGGCGCTCACCCGCAGGCCCCGGAGGACAAGGAAGCCTGCTGGGCCCCCCCACAAGGCAGGCGGCTCACCCACAGGACCCTGGGGACACTGGGCACTGGCGGGCGAGGGGCGCTCACCCGCAGGACGCAGTGCAGAAGGAATGCCAGGGACCCAGGGGCCCTGCCAAGCAGGACCCTGGGGAAAGGGAACAGGGCTGGGACCGCGGGGAGTTGGGGCGGGGGCCGCCAGGCGCGCACCAGCAGCACGCCCAAGCACACTGAGCACTGAAGGCCCAGGGGCGCTCACCAGCAGGGCCCAGAGCGCCCTGGGGACTGCAGGCCGCCTGGGGCGCTCACCCACAGCCCGCAGGCCAGGCCCAGCACTGCTGAAGGGAGGGGTGCTAACCCCCAGGAAGGAAGGAAGCCTAAGCCCCCCACCCCCAGGGCCGGGGCGGCTCCCCTGCACACTCAGGGCCGCCCGGAGCACTGCTGGGTGAGGGGCGCTCACCCCCAGAACCCCGAGCAGCCTGAGCGGCGCTGGGGGGCTGAGGGAGCTCACCCGCAGCAACCCTGGAGAATGAGTGCCTGTGGGCGAGGGGCGCTCACCCACAGGGCTCAGAGTCCTGGGCACCTTTGGCGGAGATGCCCTCAGCCCCAAGGCTCCCTTACCTGGGCCAGGGTGGGACAGTGGTGCCCTTTTCCCGGGTCTCAGCAGGTCCTCCATGACGGTGGGGAGATGTCCTCTGTCCAATCTCCCAGGCTCCCGCCCAGGCGGGCGTGGCTCCGGATCCAAGGGTCCCACAGGGTTCTTCCCTGGGGCCCAGAGAGCGCCCGCTGGCGCGTCCCAGGAGATCCCCACAAGCCTTGGACATCCACATCCACTCTTCCCAGGGACCTCCGCCATCCCGGGCAGGTTGTGGTCATGCACAGGAGCACAGCCCCATGGGCCCAAAGGCCAGAAAACGCTGTGTCAGGCGGGATGGATCCGGGTCCTGGGTGCCCTTGGAGTTGAGATCCCCTAACAGTGTTCTTGGGGTCGCAGGTTTTGAGCACAAGGCTGCCTGCAGGGCCGCTTCGAAGGCCAAAAGCCAGGTGTTTGCCAGGAGGAACTCTCCACCTAGCTCCAAGTCTCCAGGGTGGCGGCCTCCACAGGGACTCTTCACCCCTCCGGCCAAAGAGGGTGTCCCGTCGTGGCGTGGGAGAGAAAGACCCCAGCCACACAGTTCACTCCCCAGGCGCCAGGTGGCCTCAGGGCTCAGGGGAGACTGGGCCCTGGCGGGCAACGGGGAAGTCCCCCCCCCCCACCCACAGGCCCAGAGGACACTGAGCCCTGGCAGGCGAGGGGCGCTCACCCACAGGGCCCAGGGCAGACTGAGCCCTGGCGAGGGAGGGGCACCACCCACGGGCCCCAGAGGAGACCCACTGGGAACTGCTGGGCGAGGGGCGCTCACCCCTCAGGACCCAGAGGGGACTGAGCCGGGGGCGCTCAGCCTCGGGACACAGAGGACACTGGGGACCAGCGGGCGAGGGGCGCTCACCCGCGGGCCCCAGAGGTCACTGGTCCCTGGCGCGCCTGGGGGGCTAACCCCAGAGGCCCGGGCACACCGAGGACCCGCGGGCGAGGGGCGCTCACCCGCAGGCCCCGGAGGACAAGGAAGCCTGCTGGGCCCCCCCACAAGGCAGGCGGCTCACCCACAGGACCCTGGGGACACTGGGCACTGGCGGGCGAGGGGCGCTCACCCGCAGGACGCAGTGCAGAAGGAATGCCAGGGACCCAGGGGCCCTGCCAAGCAGGACCCTGGGGAAAGGGAACAGGGCTGGGACCGCGGGGAGTTGGGGCGGGGGCCGCCAGGCGCGCACCAGCAGCACGCCCAAGCACACTGAGCGCTGAAGGCCCAGGGGCGCTCACCAGCAGGGCCCAGAGCGCCCTGGGGACTGCAGGCCGCCTGGGGCGCTCACCCACAGCCCGCAGGCCAGGCCCAGCACTGCTGAAGGGAGGGGTGCTAACCCCCAGGAAGGAAGGAAGCCTAAGCCCCCCACCCCCAGGGCCGGGGCGGCTCCCCTGCACACTCAGGGCCGCCCGGAGCACTGCTGGGTGAGGGGCGCTCACCCCCAGAACCCCGAGCAGCCTGAGCGGCGCTGGGGGGCTGAGGGAGCTCACCCGCAGCAACCCTGGAGAATGAGTGCCTGTGGGCGAGGGGCGCTCACCCACAGGGCTCAGAGTCCTGGGCACCTTTGGCGGAGATGCCCTCAGCCCCAAGGCTCCCTTACCTGGGCCAGGGTGGGACAGTGGTGCCCTTTTCCCGGGTCTCAGCAGGTCCTCCATGACGGTGGGGAGATGTCCTCTGTCCAATCTCCCAGGCTCCCGCCCAGGCGGGCGTGGCTCCGGATCCAAGGGTCCCACAGGGTTCTTCCCTGGGGCCCAGAGAGCGCCCGCTGGCGCGTCCCAGGAGATCCCCACAAGCCTTGGACATCCACATCCACTCTTCCCAGGGACCTCCGCCATCCCGGGCAGGTTGTGGTCATGCACAGGAGCACAGCCCCATGGGCCCAAAGGCCAGAAAACGCTGTGTCAGGCGGGATGGATCCGGGTCCTGGGTGCCCTTGGAGTTGAGATCCCCTAACAGTGTTCTTGGGGTCGCAGGTTTTGAGCACAAGGCTGCCTGCAGGGCCGCTTCGAAGGCCAAAAGCCAGGTGTTTGCCAGGAGGAACTCTCCACCTAGCTCCAAGTCTCCAGGGTGGCGGCCTCCACAGGGACTCTTCACCCCTCCGGCCAAAGAGGGTGTCCCGTCGCGGCGTGGGAGAGAAAGACCCCAGCCACACAGTTCACTCCCCAGGCGCCAGGTGGCCTCAGGGCTCAGAGGAGACTGGGCCCTGGCGGGCAATGGGGAAGTCCCCCCCCCCACCCACAGGCCCAGAGGACACTGAGCCCTGGCAGGCGAGGGGCGCTCACCCACAGGGCCCAGGGCAGACTGAGCCCTGGCGAGGGAGGGGCACCACCCACGGGCCCCAGAGGAGACCCACTGGGAACTGCTGGGCGAGGGGCGCTCACCCCTCAGGACCCAGAGGGGACTGAGCCGGGGGCGCTCAGCCTCGGGACACAGAGGACACTGGGGACCAGCGGGCGAGGGGCGCTCACCCGCGGGCCCCAGAGGTCACTGGTCCCTGGCGCGCCTGGGGGGCTAACCCCAGAGGCCCGGGCACACCGAGGACCCGCGGGCGAGGGGCGCTCACCCGCAGGCCCCGGAGGACAAGGAAGCCTGCTGGGCCCCCCCACAAGGCAGGCGGCTCACCCACAGGACCCTGGGGACACTGGGCACTGGCGGGCGAGGGGCGCTCACCCGCAGGACGCAGTGCAGAAGGAATGCCAGGGACCCAGGGGCCCTGCCAAGCAGGACCCTGGGGAAAGGGAACAGGGCTGGGACCGCGGGGAGTTGGGGCGGGGGCCGCCAGGCGCGCACCAGCAGCACGCCCAAGCACACTGAGCACTGAAGGCCCAGGGGCGCTCACCAGCAGGGCCCAGAGCGCCCTGGGGACTGCAGGCCGCCTGGGGCGCTCACCCACAGCCCGCAGGCCAGGCCCAGCACTGCTGAAGGGAGGGGTGCTAACCCCCAGGAAGGAAGGAAGCCTAAGCCCCCCACCCCCAGGGCCGGGGCGGCTCCCCTGCACACTCAGGGCCGCCCGGAGCACTGCTGGGTGAGGGGCGCTCACCCCCAGAACCCCGAGCAGCCTGAGCGGCGCTGGGGGGCTGAGGGAGCTCACCCGCAGCAACCCTGGAGAATGAGTGCCTGTGGGCGAGGGGCGCTCACCCACAGGGCTCAGAGTCCTGGGCACCTTTGGCGGAGATGCCCTCAGCCCCAAGGCTCCCTTACCTGGGCCAGGGTGGGACAGTGGTGCCCTTTTCCCGGGTCTCAGCAGGTCCTCCATGACGGTGGGGAGATGTCCTCTGTCCAATCTCCCAGGCTCCCGCCCAGGCGGGCGTGGCTCCGGATCCAAGGGTCCCACAGGGTTCTTCCCTGGGGCCCAGAGAGCGCCCGCTGGCGCGTCCCAGGAGATCCCCACAAGCCTTGGACATCCACATCCACTCTTCCCAGGGACCTCCGCCATCCCGGGCAGGTTGTGGTCATGCACAGGAGCACAGCCCCATGGGCCCAAGGGCCAGAAAACGCTGTGTCAGGCGGGATGGATCCGGGTCCTGGGTGCCCTTGGAGTTGAGATCCCCTAACAGTGTTCTTGGGGTCGCAGGTTTTGAGCACAAGGCTGCCTGCAGGGCCGCTTCGAAGGCCAAAAGCCAGGTGTTTGCCAGGAGGAACTCTCCACCTCGCTCCAAGTCTCCAGGGTGGCGGCCTCCACAGGGACTCTTCACCCCTCCGGCCAAAGAGGGTGTCCCGTCGCGGCGTGGGAGAGAAAGACCCCAGCCACACAGTTCACTCCCCAGGCGCCAGGTGGCCTCAGGGCTCAGGGGAGACTGGGCCCTGGCGGGCAACGGGGAAGTCCCCCCCCCCACCCACAGGCCCAGAGGACACTGAGCCCTGGCAGGCGAGGGGCGCTCACCCACAGGGCCCAGGGCAGACTGAGCCCTGGCGAGGGAGGGGCACCACCCACGGGCCCCAGAGGAGACCCACTGGGAACTGCTGGGCGAGGGGCGCTCACCCCTCAGGACCCAGAGGGGACTGAGCCGGGGGCGCTCAGCCTCGGGACACAGAGGACACTGGGGACCAGCGGGCGAGGGGCGCTCACCCGCGGGCCCCAGAGGTCACTGGTCCCTGGCGCGCCTGGGGGGCTAACCCCAGAGGCCCGGGCACACCGAGGACCCGCGGGCGAGGGGCGCTCACCCGCAGGCCCCGGAGGACAAGGAAGCCTGCTGGGCCCCCCCACAAGGCAGGCGGCTCACCCACAGGACCCTGGGGACACTGGGCACTGGCGGGCGAGGGGCGCTCACCCGCAGGACGCAGTGCAGAAGGAATGCCAGGGACCCAGGGGCCCTGCCAAGCAGGACCCTGGGGAAAGGGAACAGGGCTGGGACCGCGGGGAGTTGGGGCGGGGGCCGCCAGGCGCGCACCAGCAGCACGCCCAAGCACACTGAGCACTGAAGGCCCAGGGGCGCTCACCAGCAGGGCCCAGAGCGCCCTGGGGACTGCAGGCCGCCTGGGGCGCTCACCCACAGCCCGCAGGCCAGGCCCAGCACTGCTGAAGGGAGGGGTGCTAACCCCCAGGAAGGAAGGAAGCCTAAGCCCCCCACCCCCAGGGCCGGGGCGGCTCCCCTGCACACTCAGGGCCGCCCGGAGCACTGCTGGGTGAGGGGCGCTCACCCCCAGAACCCCGAGCAGCCTGAGCGGCGCTGGGGGGCTGAGGGAGCTCACCCGCAGCAACCCTGGAGAATGAGTGCCTGTGGGCGAGGGGCGCTCACCCACAGGGCTCAGAGTCCTGGGCACCTTTGGCGGAGATGCCCTCAGCCCCAAGGCTCCCTTACCTGGGCCAGGGTGGGACAGTGGTGCCCTTTTCCCGGGTCTCAGCAGGTCCTCCATGACGGTGGGGAGATGTCCTCTGTCCAATCTCCCAGGCTCCCGCCCAGGCGGGCGTGGCTCCGGATCCAAGGGTCCCACAGGGTTCTTCCCTGGGGCCCAGAGAGCGCCCGCTGGCGCGTCCCAGGAGATCCCCACAAGCCTTGGACATCCACATCCACTCTTCCCAGGGACCTCCGCCATCCCGGGCAGGTTGTGGTCATGCACAGGAGCACAGCCCCATGGGCCCAAAGGCCAGAAAACGCTGTGTCAGGCGGGATGGATCCGGGTCCTGGGTGCCCTTGGAGTTGAGATCCCCTAACAGTGTTCTTGGGGTCGCAGGTTTTGAGCACAAGGCTGCCTGCAGGGCCGCTTCGAAGGCCAAAAGCCAGGTGTTCGCCAGGAGGAACTCTCCACCTAGCTCCAAGTCTCCAGGGTGGCGGCCTCCACAGGGACTCTTCACCCCTCCGGCCAAAGAGGGTGTCCCGTCGCGGCGTGGGAGAGAAAGACCCCAGCCACACAGTTCACTCCCCAGGCGCCAGGTGGCCTCAGGGCTCAGGGGAGACTCGGCCCTGGCGGGCAACGGGGAAGTCCCCCCCCCCACCCACAGGCCCAGAGGACACTGAGCCCTGGCAGGCGAGGGGCGCTCACCCACAGGGCCCAGGGCAGACTGAGCCCTGGCGAGGGAGGGGCACCACCCACGGGCCCCAGAGGAGACCCACTGGGAACTGCTGGGCGAGGGGCGCTCACCCCTCAGGACCCAGAGGGGACTGAGCCGGGGGCGCTCAGCCTCGGGACACAGAGGACACTGGGGACCAGCGGGCGAGGGGCGCTCACCCGCGGGCCCCAGAGGTCACTGGTCCCTGGCGCGCCTGGGGGGCTAACCCCAGAGGCCCGGGCACACCGAGGACCCGCGGGCGAGGGGCGCTCACCCGCAGGCCCCGGAGGACAAGGAAGCCTGCTGGGCCCCCCCACAAGGCAGGCGGCTCACCCACAGGACCCTGGGGACACTGGGCACTGGCGGGCGAGGGGCGCTCACCCGCAGGACGCAGTGCAGAAGGAATGCCAGGGACCCAGGGGCCCTGCCAAGCAGGACCCTGGGGAAAGGGAACAGGGCTGGGACCGCGGGGAGTTGGGGCGGGGGCCGCCAGGCGCGCACCAGCAGCACGCCCAAGCACACTGAGCACTGAAGGCCCAGGGGCGCTCACCAGCAGGGCCCAGAGCGCCCTGGGGACTGCAGGCCGCCTGGGGCGCTCACCCACAGCCCGCAGGCCAGGCCCAGCACTGCTGAAGGGAGGGGTGCTAACCCCCAGGAAGGAAGGAAGCCTAAGCCCCCCACCCCCAGGGCCGGGGCGGCTCCCCTGCACACTCAGGGCCGCCCGGAGCACTGCTGGGTGAGGGGCGCTCACCCCCAGAACCCCGAGCAGCCTGAGCGGCGCTGGGGGGCTGAGGGAGCTCACCCGCAGCAACCCTGGAGAATGAGTGCCTGTGGGCGAGGGGCGCTCACCCACAGGGCTCAGAGTCCTGGGCACCTTTGGCGGAGATGCCCTCAGCCCCAAGGCTCCCTTACCTGGGCCAGGGTGGGACAGTGGTGCCCTTTTCCCGGGTCTCAGCAGGTCCTCCATGACGGTGGGGAGATGTCCTCTGTCCAATCTCCCAGGCTCCCGCCCAGGCGGGCGTGGCTCCGGATCCAAGGGTCCCACAGGGTTCTTCCCTGGGGCCCAGAGAGCGCCCGCTGGCGCGTCCCAGGAGATCCCCACAAGCCTTGGACATCCACATCCACTCTTCCCAGGGACCTCCGCCATCCCGGGCAGGTTGTGGTCATGCACAGGAGCACAGCCCCATGGGCCCAAAGGCCAGAAAACGCTGTGTCAGGCGGGATGGATCCGGGTCCTGGGTGCCCTTGGAGTTGAGATCCCCTAACGGTGTTCTTGGGGTCGCAGGTTTTGAGCACAATCTGCCTGCAGGGCCGCTTCGAAGGCCAAAAGCCAGGTGTTTGCCAGGAGGAACTCTCCACCTAGCTCCAAGTCTCCAGGGTGGCGGCCTCCACAGGGACTCTTCACCCCTCCGGCCAAAGAGGGTGTCCCGTCGCGGCGTGGGAGAGAAAGACCCCAGCCACACAGTTCACTCCCCAGGCGCCAGGTGGCCTCAGGGCTCAGGGGAGACTGGGCCCTGGCGGGCAACGGGGAAGTCCCCCCCCCCACCCACAGGCCCAGAGGACACTGAGCCCTGGCAGGCGAGGGGCGCTCACCCACAGGGCCCAGGGCAGACTGAGCCCTGGCGAGGGAGGGGCACCACCCACGGGCCCCAGAGGAGACCCACTGGGAACTGCTGGGCGAGGGGCGCTCACCCCTCAGGACCCAGAGGGGACTGAGCCGGGGGCGCTCAGCCTCGGGACACAGAGGACACTGGGGACCAGCGGGCGAGGGGCGCTCACCCGCGGGCCCCAGAGGTCACTGGTCCCTGGCGCGCCTGGGGGGCTAACCCCAGAGGCCCGGGCACACCGAGGACCCGCGGGCGAGGGGCGCTCACCCGCAGGCCCCGGAGGACAAGGAAGCCTGCTGGGCCCCCCCACAAGGCAGGCGGCTCACCCACAGGACCCTGGGGACACTGGGCACTGGCGGGCGAGGGGCGCTCACCCGCAGGACGCAGTGCAGAAGGAATGCCAGGGACCCAGGGGCCCTGCCAAGCAGGACCCTGGGGAAAGGGAACAGGGCTGGGACCGCGGGGAGTTGGGGCGGGGGCCGCCAGGCGCGCACCAGCAGCACGCCCAAGCACACTGAGCACTGAAGGCCCAGGGGCGCTCACCAGCAGGGCCCAGAGCGCCCTGGGGACTGCAGGCCGCCTGGGGCGCTCACCCACAGCCCGCAGGCCAGGCCCAGCACTGCTGAAGGGAGGGGTGCTAACCCCCAGGAAGGAAGGAAGCCTAAGCCCCCCACCCCCAGGGCCGGGGCGGCTCCCCTGCACACTCAGGGCCGCCCGGAGCACTGCTGGGTGAGGGGCGCTCACCCCCAGAACCCCGAGCAGCCTGAGCGGCGCTGGGGGGCTGAGGGAGCTCACCCGCAGCAACCCTGGAGAATGAGTGCCTGTGGGCGAGGGGCGCTCACCCACAGGGCTCAGAGTCCTGGGCACCTTTGGCGGAGATGCCCTCAGCCCCAAGGCTCCCTTACCTGGGCCAGGGTGGGACAGTGGTGCCCTTTTCCCGGGTCTCAGCAGGTCCTCCATGACGGTGGGGAGATGTCCTCTGTCCAATCTCCCAGGCTCCCGCCCAGGCGGGCGTGGCTCCGGATCCAAGGGTCCCACAGGGTTCTTCCCTGGGGCCCAGAGAGCGCCCGCTGGCGCGTCCCAGGAGATCCCCACAAGCCTTGGACATCCACATCCACTCTTCCCAGGGACCTCCGCCATCCCGGGCAGGTTGTGGTCATGCACAGGAGCACAGCCCCATGGGCCCAAGGGCCAGAAAACGCTGTGTCAGGCGGGATGGATCCGGGTCCTGGGTGCCCTTGGAGTTGAGATCCCCTAACAGTGTTCTTGGGGTCGCAGGTTTTGAGCACAAGGCTGCCTGCAGGGCCGCTTCGAAGGCCAAAAGCCAGGTGTTTGCCAGGAGGAACTCTCCACCTAGCTCCAAGTCTCCAGGGTGGCGGCCTCCACAGGGACTCTTCACCCCTCCGGCCAAAGAGGGTGTCCCGTCGCGGCGTGGGAGAGAAAGACCCCAGCCACACAGTTCACTCCCCAGGCGCCAGGTGGCCTCAGGGCTCAGGGGAGACTGGGCCCTGGCGGGCAACGGGAAGTCCCCCCCCCACCCACAGGCCCAGAGGACACTGAGCCCTGGCAGGCGAGGGGCGCTCACCCACAGGGCCCAGGGCAGACTGAGCCCTGGCGAGGGAGGGGCACCACCCACGGGCCCCAGAGGAGACCCACTGGGAACTGCTGGGCGAGGGGCGCTCACCCCTCAGGACCCAGAGGGGACTGAGCCGGGGGCGCTCAGCCTCGGGACACAGAGGACACTGGGGACCAGCGGGCGAGGGGCGCTCACCCGCGGGCCCCAGAGGTCACTGGTCCCTGGCGCGCCTGGGGGGCTAACCCCAGAGGCCCGGGCACACCGAGGACCCGCGGGCGAGGGGCGCTCACCCGCAGGCCCCGGAGGACAAGGAAGCCTGCTGGGCCCCCCCACAAGGCAGGCGGCTCACCCACAGGACCCTGGGGACACTGGGCACTGGCGGGCGAGGGGCGCTCACCCGCAGGACGCAGTGCAGAAGGAATGCCAGGGACCCAGGGGCCCTGCCAAGCAGGACCCTGGGGAAAGGGAACAGGGCTGGGACCGCGGGGAGTTGGGGCGGGGGCCGCCAGGCGCGCACCAGCAGCACGCCCAAGCACACTGAGCACTGAAGGCCCAGGGGCGCTCACCAGCAGGGCCCAGAGCGCCCTGGGGACTGCAGGCCGCCTGGGGCGCTCACCCACAGCCCGCAGGCCAGGCCCAGCACTGCTGAAGGGAGGGGTGCTAACCCCCAGGAAGGAAGGAAGCCTAAGCCCCCCACCCCCAGGGCCGGGGCGGCTCCCCTGCACACTCAGGGCCGCCCGGAGCACTGCTGGGTGAGGGGCGCTCACCCCCAGAACCCCGAGCAGCCTGAGCGGCGCTGGGGGGCTGAGGGAGCTCACCCGCAGCAACCCTGGAGAATGAGTGCCTGTGGGCGAGGGGCGCTCACCCACAGGGCTCAGAGTCCTGGGCACCTTTGGCGGAGATGCCCTCAGCCCCAAGGCTCCCTTACCTGGGCCAGGGTGGGACAGTGGTGCCCTTTTCCCGGGTCTCAGCAGGTCCTCCATGACGGTGGGGAGATGTCCTCTGTCCAATCTCCCAGGCTCCCGCCCAGGCGGGCGTGGCTCCGGATCCAAGGGTCCCACAGGGTTCTTCCCTGGGGCCCAGAGAGCGCCCGCTGGCGCGTCCCAGGAGATCCCCACAAGCCTTGGACATCCACATCCACTCTTCCCAGGGACCTCCGCCATCCCGGGCAGGTTGTGGTCATGCACAGGAGCACAGCCCCATGGGCCCAAAGGCCAGAAAACGCTGTGTCAGGCGGGATGGATCCGGGTCCTGGGTGCCCTTGGAGTTGAGATCCCCTAACGGTGTTCTTGGGGTCGCAGGTTTTGAGCACAAGGCTGCCTGCAGGGCCGCTTCGAAGGCCAAAAGCCAGGTGTTTGCCAGGAGGAACTCTCCACCTAGCTCCAAGTCTCCAGGGTGGCGGCCTCCACAGGGACTCTTCACCCCTCCGGCCAAAGAGGGTGTCCCGTCGCGGCGTGGGAGAGAAAGACCCCAGCCACACAGTTCACTCCCCAGGCGCCAGGTGGCCTCAGGGCTCAGGGGAGACTGGGCCCTGGCGGGCAACGGGGAAGTCCCCCCCCCCCACCCACAGGCCCAGAGGACACTGAGCCCTGGCAGGCGAGGGGCGCTCACCCACAGGGCCCAGGGCAGACTGAGCCCTGGCGAGGGAGGGGCACCACCCACGGGCCCCAGAGGAGACCCACTGGGAACTGCTGGGCGAGGGGCGCTCACCCCTCAGGACCCAGAGGGGACTGAGCCGGGGGCGCTCAGCCTCGGGACACAGAGGACACTGGGGACCAGCGGGCGAGGGGCGCTCACCCGCGGGCCCCAGAGGTCACTGGTCCCTGGCGCGCCTGGGGGGCTAACCCCAGAGGCCCGGGCACACCGAGGACCCGCGGGCGAGGGGCGCTCACCCGCAGGCCCCGGAGGACAAGGAAGCCTGCTGGGCCCCCCCACAAGGCAGGCGGCTCACCCACAGGACCCTGGGGACACTGGGCACTGGCGGGCGAGGGGCGCTCACCCGCAGGACGCAGTGCAGAAGGAATGCCAGGGACCCAGGGGCCCTGCCAAGCAGGACCCTGGGGAAAGGGAACAGGGCTGGGACCGCGGGGAGTTGGGGCGGGGGCCGCCAGGCGCGCACCAGCAGCACGCCCAAGCACACTGAGCACTGAAGGCCCAGGGGCGCTCACCAGCAGGGCCCAGAGCGCCCTGGGGACTGCAGGCCGCCTGGGGCGCTCACCCACAGCCCGCAGGCCAGGCCCAGCACTGCTGAAGGGAGGGGTGCTAACCCCCAGGAAGGAAGGAAGCCTAAGCCCCCCACCCCCAGGGCCGGGGCGGCTCCCCTGCACACTCAGGGCCGCCCGGAGCACTGCTGGGTGAGGGGCGCTCACCCCCAGAACCCCGAGCAGCCTGAGCGGCGCTGGGGGGCTGAGGGAGCTCACCCGCAGCAACCCTGGAGAATGAGTGCCTGTGGGCGAGGGGCGCTCACCCACAGGGCTCAGAGTCCTGGGCACCTTTGGCGGAGATGCCCTCAGCCCCAAGGCTCCCTTACCTGGGCCAGGGTGGGACAGTGGTGCCCTTTTCCCGGGTCTCAGCAGGTCCTCCATGACGGTGGGGAGATGTCCTCTGTCCAATCTCCCAGGCTCCCGCCCAGGCGGGCGTGGCTCCGGATCCAAGGGTCCCACAGGGTTCTTCCCTGGGGCCCAGAGAGCGCCCGCTGGCGCGTCCCAGGAGATCCCCACAAGCCTTGGACATCCACATCCACTCTTCCCAGGGACCTCCGCCATCCCGGGCAGGTTGTGGTCATGCACAGGAGCACAGCCCCATGGGCCCAAAGGCCAGAAAACGCTGTGTCAGGCGGGATGGATCCGGGTCCTGGGTGCCCTTGGAGTTGAGATCCCCTAACGGTGTTCTTGGGTCGCAGGTTTTGAGCACAAGGCTGCCTGCAGGGCCGCTTCGAAGGCCAAAAGCCAGGTGTTTGCCAGGAGGAACTCTCCACCTAGCTCCAAGTCTCCAGGGTGGCGGCTCCACAGGGACTCTTCACCCCTCCGGCCAAAGAGGGTGTCCCGTCGCGGCGTGGGAGAGAAAGACCCCAGCCACACAGTTCACTCCCCAGGCGCCAGGTGGCCTCAGGGCTCAGGGGAGACTGGGCCCTGGCGGGCAACGGGGAAGTCCCCCCCCCCACCCACAGGCCAGAGGACACTGAGCCCTGGCAGGCGAGGGGCGCTCACCCACAGGGCCCAGGGCAGACTGAGCCCTGGCGAGGGAGGGGCACCACCCACGGGCCCCAGAGGAGACCCACTGGGAACTGCTGGGCGAGGGGCGCTCACCCTCAGGACCCAGAGGGACTGAGCCGGGGGCGCTCAGCCTCGGGACACAGAGGACACTGGGGACCAGCGGGGAGGGGCGCTCACCCGCGGGCCCCAGAGGTCACTGGTCCCTGGCGCGCCTGGGGGGCTAACCCCAGAGGCCCGGGCACACCGAGGACCCGCGGGCGAGGGGCGCTCACCCGCAGGCCCCGGAGGACAAGGAAGCCTGCTGGGCCCCCCCACAAGGCAGGCGGCTCACCCACAGGACCCTGGGGACACTGGGCACTGGCGGGCGAGGGGCGCTCACCCGCAGGACGCAGTGCAGAAGGAATGCCAGGGACCCAGGGGCCCTGCCAAGCAGGACCCTGGGGAAAGGGAACAGGGCTGGGACCGCGGGGAGTTGGGGCGGGGGCCGCCAGGCGCGCACCAGCAGCACGCCCAAGCACACTGAGCACTGAAGGCCCAGGGGCGCTCACCAGCAGGGCCCAGAGCGCCCTGGGGACTGCAGGCCGCCTGGGGCGCTCACCCACAGCCCGCAGGCCAGGCCCAGCACTGCTGAAGGGAGGGGTGCTAACCCCCAGGAAGGAAGGAAGCCTAAGCCCCCCCACCCCCAGGGCCGGGCGGCTCCCCTGCACACTCAGGGCCGCCCGGAGCACTGCTGGGTGAGGGGCGCTCACCCCCAGAACCCCGAGCAGCCTGAGCGGCGCTGGGGGGCTGAGGGAGCTCACCGGCAGCAACCCTGGGAGAATGAGTGCCTGTGGGCGAGGGGCGCTCACCCACAGGGCTCAGAGTCCTGGGCACCTTTGGCGGAGATGCCCTCAGCCCCAAGGCTCCCTTACCTGGGCCAGGGTGGGACAGTGGTGCCCTTTTCCCGGGTCTCAGCAGGTCCTCCATGACGGTGGGGAGATGTCCTCTATCCAATCTCCCAGGCTCCCGCCCAGGCGGGCGTGGCTCCGGATCCAAGGGTCCCACAGGGTTCTTCCCTGGGGCCAGAGAGCGCCGCCTGGCGCGTCCCAGGAGATCCCCACAAGCCTTGGACATCCACATCCACTCTTCCCAGGGACCTCCGCCATCCCGGGCAGGTTGTGGTCATGCACAGGAGCACAGCCCCATGGGCCCAAAGGCCAGAAAACGCTGTGTCAGGCGGGATGGATCCGGGTCCTGGTTGCCCTTGGAGTTGAGATCCCCTAACAGTGTTCTTGGGGTCGCAGGTTTTGAGCACAAGGCTGCTGCAGGGCCGCTTCGAAGGCCAAAAGCCAGGTGTTTGCCAGGAGGAACTCTCCACCTAGCTCCAAGTCTCCAGGGTGGCGGCCTCCACAGGGACTCTTCACCCCTCCGGCCAAAGAGGGTGTCCCGTCGCGGCGTGGGAGAGAAAGACCCCAGCCACACAGTTCACTCCCCAGGCGCCAGGTGGCCTCAGGGCTCAGGGGAGACTGGGCCCTGGCGGGCAACGGGAAGTCCCCCCCCCCACCCACAGGCCCAGAGGACACTGAGCCCTGGCAGGCGAGGGGCGCTCACCCACAGGGCCCAGGGCAGACTGAGCCCTGGCGAGGGAGGGGCACCACCCACGGGCCCCAGAGGAGACCCACTGGGAACTGCTGGGCGAGGGGCGCTCACCCCTCAGGACCCAGAGGGGACTGAGCCGGGGCGCTCAGCCTCGGGACACAGAGGACACTGGGGACCAGCGGGCGAGGGGCGCTCACCCGCGGGCCCCAGAGGTCACTGGTCCCTGGCGCGCCTGGGGGGCTAACCCCAGAGGCCCGGGCACACCGAGGACCCGCGGGCGAGGGGCGCTCACCCGCAGGCCCCGGAGGACAAGGAAGCCTGCTGGGCCCCCCCACAAGGCAGGCGGCTCACCCACAGGACCTGGGGACACTGGGCACTGGCGGGCGAGGGGCGCTCACCCGCAGGACGCAGTGCAGAAGGAATGCCAGGGACCCAGGGGCCCTGCCAGCAGGACCCTGGGGAAAGGGAACAGGGCTGGGACCGCGGGGAGTTGGGGCGGGGGCCGCCAGGCGCGCACAGCAGCACGCCCAAGCAACTGAGCACTGAAGGCCCAGGGGCGCTCACCAGCAGGGCCCAGAGCGCCCTGGGGACTGCAGGCCGCCTGGGGCGCTCACCCACAGCCCGCAGGCCAGGCCCAGCACTGCTGAAGGGAGGGGTGCTAACCCCCAGGAAGGAAGGAAGCCTAAGCCCCCCCCACCCCCAGGGCCGGGGCGGCTCCCCTGCACACTCAGGGCCGCCCGGAGCACTGCTGGGTGAGGGGCGCTCACCCCCAGAACCCCGAGCAGCCTGAGCGGCGCTGGGGGGCTGAGGGAGCTCACCCGCAGCAACCTGGAGAATGAGTGCCTGTGGGCGAGGGGCGCTCACCCACAGGGCTCAGAGTCCTGGGCACCTTTGGCGGAGATGCCCTCAGCCCCAAGGCTCCCTTACCTGGGCCAGGGTGGGACAGTGGTGCCCTTTTCCCGGGTCTCAGCAGGTCCTCCATGACGGTGGGGAGATGTCCTCTGTCCAATCTCCCAGGCTCCCGCCCAGGCGGGCGTGGCTCCGGATCCAAGGGTCCCACAGGGTTCTTCCCTGGGGCCAGAGAGCGCCCGCTGGCGCGTCCCAGGAGATCCCCACAAGCCTTGGACATCCACATCCACTCTTCCCAGGGACCTCCGCCATCCCGGGCAGGTTGTGGTCATGCACAGGAGCACAGCCCCATGGGCCCAAGGGCCAGAAAACGCTGTGTCAGGCGGGATGGATCCGGGTCCTGGGTGCCCTTGGAGTTGAGATCCCCTAACAGTGTTCTTGGGGTCGCAGGTTTTGAGCACAAGGCTGCCTGCAGGGCCGCTTCGAAGGCCAAAAGCCAGGTGTTTGCCAGGAGGAACTCTCCACCCTAGCTCCAAGTCTCCAGGGTGGCGGCCTCCACAGGGACTCTTCACCCCTCCGGCCAAAGAGGGTGTCCCGTCGCGGCGTGGAGAGAAAGACCCCAGCCACACAGTTCACTCCCAGGCGCCAGGTGGCCTCAGGGCTCAGGGGAGACTGGGCCCTGGCGGGCAACGGGGAAGTCCCCCCCCCCACCCACAGGCCCAGAGACACTGAGCCCTGGCAGGCGAGGGGCGCTCACCCACAGGGCCCAGGGCAGACTGAGCCCTGGCGAGGGAGGGGCACCACCCACGGGCCCCAGAGGAGACCCACTGGGAACTGCTGGGCGAGGGCGCTCACCCCTCAGGACCCAGAGGGGACTGAGCCGGGGGCGCTCAGCCTCGGGACACAGAGGACACTGGGGACCAGCGGGCGAGGGGCGCTCACCCGCGGGCCCCAGAGGTCACTGGTCCCTGGCGCGCCTGGGGGGCTAACCCCAGAGGCCCGGGCACACCGAGGACCCGCGGGCGAGGGGCGCTCACCCGCAGGCCCCGGAGGACAAGGAAGCCTGCTGGCCCCCCCACAAGGCAGGCGGCTCACCCACAGGACCCTGGGGACACTGGGCACTGGCGGGCGAGGGGCGCTCACCCGCAGGACGCAGTGCAGAAGGAATGCCAGGGACCCAGGGGCCCTGCCAAGCAGGACCCTGGGGAAAGGGAACAGGGCTGGGACCGCGGGGAGTTGGGGCGGGGCCGCCAGGCGCGCACCAGCAGCACGCCCAAGCACACTGAGCACTGAAGGCCCAGGGGCGCTCACCAGCAGGGCCAGAGCGCCCTGGGGACTGCAGGCCGCCTGGGGCGCTCACCCACAGCCCGCAGGCCAGGCCCAGCACTGCTGAAGGGAGGGGTGCTAACCCCCAGGAAGGAAGGAAGCCTAAGCCCCCCACCCCCAGGGCCGGGGCGGCTCCCCTGCACACTCAGGGCCGCCCGGAGCACTGCTGGGTGAGGGGCGCTCACCCCAGAACCCCGAGCAGCCTGAGCGGCGCTGGGGGGCTGAGGGAGCTCACCCGCAGCAACCCTGGAGAATGAGTGCCTGTGGGCGAGGGGCGCTCACCCACAGGGCTCAGAGTCCTGGGCACCTTTGGCGGAGATGCCCTCAGCCCCAAGGCTCCCTTACCTGGGCCAGGGTGGGACAGTGGTGCCCTTTTCCCGGGTCTCAGCAGGTCCTCCATGACGGTGGGGAGATGTCCTCTGTCCAATCTCCAGGCTCCCGCCCAGGCGGGCGTGGCTCCGGATCCAAGGGTCCCACAGGGTTCTTCCCTGGGGCCCAGAGAGCGCCCGCTGGCGCGTCCCAGGAGATCCCCACAAGCCTTGGACATCCACATCCACTCTTCCCAGGGACCTCCGCCATCCCGGGCAGGTTGTGGTCATGCACAGGAGCACAGCCCCATGGGCCCAAGGGCCAGAAAACGCTGTGTCAGGCGGGATGGATCCGGGTCCTGGGTGCCCTTGGAGTTGAGATCCCCTAACAGTGTTCTTGGGGTCGCAGGTTTTGAGCACAAGGCTGCCTGCAGGGCCGCTTCGAAGGCCCAAAAGCCAGGTGTTTGCCAGGAGGAACTCTCCACCTAGCTCCAAGTCTCCAGGGTGGCGGCCTCCACAGGGACTCTTCACCCCTCCGGCCAAAGAGGGTGTCCCGTCGCGGCGTGGGAGAGAAAGACCCCAGCCACACAGTTCACTCCCAGGCGCCAGGTGGCCTCAGGGCTCAGGGGAGACTGGGCCCTGGCGGGCAACGGGAAGTCCCCCCCCCACCCACAGGCCCAGAGGACACTGAGCCCTGGCAGGCGAGGGGCGCTCACCCACAGGGCCCAGGGCAGACTGAGCCCTGGCGAGGGAGGGGCACCACCCACGGGCCCCAGAGGAGACCCACTGGGAACTGCTGGGCGAGGGGCGCTCACCCCTCAGGACCCAGAGGGGACTGAGCCGGGGGCGCTCAGCCTCGGGACACAGAGGACACTGGGGACCAGCGGGCGAGGGGCGCTCACCCGCGGGCCCCAGAGGTCACTGGTCCCTGGCTCGCCTGGGGGGCTAACCCCAGAGGCCCGGGCACACCGAGGACCCGCGGGCGAGGGGCGCTCACCCGCAGCCCCGGAGGACAAGGAAGCCTGCTGGGCCCCCCACAAGGCAGGCGGCTCACCCACAGGACCTGGGGACACTGGGCACTGGCGGGCGAGGGGCGCTCACCCGCAGGACGCAGTGCAGAAGGAATGCCAGGGACCCAGGGGCCCTGCCAAGCAGGACCCTGGGAAAGGGAACAGGGCTGGGGACCGCGGGGAGTTGGGGCGGGGCCGCCAGGCGCGCACCAGCAGCACGCCCAAGCACACTGAGCACTGAAGGCCCAGGGGCGCTCACCAGCAGGGCCCAGAGCGCCCCTGGGGACTGCAGGCCGCCTGGGGCGCTCACCCACAGCCCGCAGGCCAGGCCCAGCACTGCTGAAGGGAGGGGTGCTAACCCCCAGGAAGGAAGGAAGCCTAAGCCCCCCACCCCCAGGGCCGGGGCGGCTCCCCTGCACACTCAGGGCCGCCCGGAGCACTGCTGGGTGAGGGGCGCTCACCCCCCAGAACCCCGAGCAGCCTGAGCGGCGCTGGGGGGCTGAGGGAGCTCACCCGCAGCAACCCTGGAGAATGAGTGCCTGTGGGCGAGGGGCGCTCACCCACAGGGCTCAGAGTCCTGGGCACCTTTGGCGAGATGCCCTCAGCCCCAAGGCTCCCTTACCTGGGCCAGGGTGGGACAGTGGTGCCCTTTTCCCGGGTCTCAGCAGGTCCTCCATGACGGTGGGGAGATGTCCTCTGTCCAATCTCCCAGGCTCCCGCCCAGGCGGGCGTGGCTCCGGATCCAAGGGTCCCACAGGTTCTTCCCTGGGGCCCAGAGAGCGCCCGCTGGCGCGTCCCAGGAGATTCCCCACAAGCCTTGGACATCCACATCAATCTTCCCAGGGCCTCCGCATCCCGGGCAGGTTGTGGTCATGCACAGGAGCACAGCCCCATGGGCCCAAAGGCCAGAAAACGCTGTGTCAGGCGGGATGGATCCGGGTCCTGGGTGCCCTTGGAGTTGAGATCCCCTAACGGTGTCTTGGGGTCGCAGGTTTTGAGCACAAGGCTGCCTGCAGGCCGCTTCGAAGGCCAAAAGCCAGGTGTTTGCCAGGAGGAACTCTCCACCTAGCTCCAAGTCTCCAGGGTGGCGGCCTCCACAGGGACTCCTTCACCCCTCCGGCCAAGAGGGTGTCCGTCGCGGCGTGGAGAGAAAGACCCCAGCACACTAACACACAGTTCACTCCCCAGGCCCGAGGGGAGCCCCCCCCCCCACCCCACAGGCCCAGAGGACACTGAGCCCTGGCAGGCGAGGGGCGCTCACCCACAGGGCCCAGGGCAGACTGAGCCCTGGCGAGGGAGGGCACCACCCACGGCCCCAGAGGAGACCCACTGGGAACTGCTGGGCGAGGGGCGCTCACCCCTCAGGACCCAGAGGGGACTGAGCCGGGGGCGCTCAGCCTCGGGACACAGAGGACACTGGGGACCAGGCGAGGGCGCTCACCCGCGGGCCCCAGAGGTCACTGGTCCCTGGCGCGCCTGGGGGGCTAACCCCAGGGCCCGGGCACACCGAGGACCCGCGGGCGAGGGGCGCTCACCCGCAGGCCCCGGAGGACCAAGGAAGCTGCTGGGCCCCCCACAAGGCAGGCGGCTCACCCACAGACCTGGGGACACTGGGCACTGGCGGGCGAGGGGCGCTCACCGCAGGACGGCAGTGCAGAAGGAATGCCAGGGACCCAGGGGCCCTGCCAAGCAGGACCCTGGGGAAAGGGAACAGGGCTGGGACCGCGGGGAGTTGGGGCGGGGCCGCCAGGCGGCACCAGCAGCACGCCCAAGCACACTGAGCACTGAAGGCCCAGGGGCGCTCACCAGCAGGGCCCAGAGCGCCCTGGGGACTGCAGGCCCGCCTGGGCGCTCACCCACAGCCCGCAGGCCAGGCCCAGCACTGCTGAAGGGAGGGGTGCTAACCCCCAGGAAGGAAGGAAGCCTAAGCCCCCACCCCCGGCGGGGGCTCCCCTGCACACTCAGGGCCGCCCGGAGCACTGCTGGGTGAGGGGCGCTCACCCCCAGAACCCCGAGGCAGCCTGAGCGGCGGCTGGGGGGCTGAGGGAGCTCACCCGCAGCAACCCTGGAGAATGAGTGCCTGTGGGCGAGGGGCGCTCACCCACAGGGCTCAGAGTCCTGGGCACCTTTGGCGGGATGCCCTCAGCCCCAAGGGCTCCTTACCTGGGCCAGGTGGGACAGTGGTGCCCTTTTTCCCGGGTCTCAGCAGGTCCTCCATGCGGTGGGGAGATGCCTCTGTCCAATCTCCAGGCTCCCGCCCAGGCGGGCGTGGCTCCGGATCCAAGGGTCCCACAGGGTTCTTCCCTGGGGCCCAGAGAGCGCCCGCTGGCGCGTCCCAGGAGATCCCCACAAGCCTTGGACATCCACATCCACTCTTCCCAGGGACCTCCGCCATCCCGGGCAGTTGTGGTCATGCACAGGAGACAGCCCCATGGGGCCCAAGGGCAGAAACGATGTGTCAGGCTGGATGGATCCGGGTCCTGGGTGCCCTTGGAGTTGAGATCCCCTAACAGTGTTCTTGGGGTCGCAGGTTTTGAGCACAAGCTGC